>NW_026294573.1:144917617-145092617 GCF_007827085.1 Peromyscus californicus insignis
ACTGAAAAAGGTAGTTTATTATAATGTCCTCACTAGTAGGGGGAAAAAAAGCCATTTTTCTGCCATTTGGTTGAGATTTACGGCAAGTGGGATTCAGAGGATTACAGCATGAAGGAAATGTCAATGTTAAATCTATAGATGGTCCCTTTAGTGCCTCATGTCGTAAATTACAAGCCAGCACGAGTGAGAAGGCTTGGGGAAGGGGACACAGTGAAGCACCAGGTGGATCTGTGTTTGCTTTGCTTTCTGGAACACACATGCTTGGCTGCCCTGGCTCCCTGCCCCCCTCTCCCCTCCCCCAACAAGAAGGCGCTGCATGTGTGTGTCCTGGCTTGGCTCTCTTGGCCGGCCACCTTAGCAATGCTATTTCAGCAAGGCCAGCATCAGGTGTCACAACTGCTAGGGTGACTGGGTTAATGGCTGAAGCATTTTCCCTGGAGAAGCAGCCACAGACAGGCTTGCCTTTGTCTCTGCCCAGAGAAGTCTGAATTTCAAACTTTGTCCCTGTCACTGTGCGGGGACCCCTGGGGTTGGGTTGTTTGGCGTCACTTGTTCTCAGCAGGGCCACTAACTGTCAGGAGGAACTGGATCCCGGGGCTTTGCTTGCTTTCACTGGGAACCTAAGTTTGATTTGAAGTCAGGCCTGGGAATGCACCCTTTCCAGTGGGGTCTCTACAGGACTTGACTCTAAGCCCTCAGTGTATGGAAGGCAGGGCAAGGCTCATAGATACTGGTTTCAATCCCTCCCTTTGCTTTTCCCATCTCTGCCCCTTGAGAGCAGCTCTGATCTGAGGTGCTGAGTTTGCGTAGGCGTGTGCCCCTATAACAATTACCTTGTTGGTAAGGGTGACAAAGACTTTGTCTAGTATCCCTCAGTTGGACACAGGACTTAGTGCATTATAACTTTTGGTCAGTTTATCCTTATAAGCGCTCTGAAGCTGTTGATGTCATGTGCATATATGTTTGTTCACATATATACGTATATACACATGTGAACAGCAGAGGGGCTGAGTTTTGGTCCCTCTCTGCTCTATATGCTGATGCCCTAACATCACAATGTGTCTGTGTTGGAAGACATGATCCTTGAAGCCAAAATTAAGCCATATGGCCGAACTGTGTATGGACACCTGTCCTTAAAGAGAAGATGAGGATATAGATACACAGAGCAGGAAGACTACAAAGTGCAAGAAGACAGCGATCTCTCTGCAAGCCAGGAGTGAGCTCTTATACAAACAAAGACCATCTCTTCTAACACCTGGGGCTTGATTCTGGCCTTAGAATTGTGAGTTCAGAAATTTCTCTTGTGGAAGCTACCCAGTCTGTGGCACTTTGTCAGGGCAGCTGAGCAAACGAACACAATGTTTGGGGAACCCTGTCCATGTGAGCCCCACTGCTGTTCTTAACCACTTTCGGTAACACATGCATATGGAGAGCATTCCTTGTAGAAGACTGTTTCTCCATCCCCTTCCCTGTTTGTATTTACTGTCAAACTCAGAACTCACTGCCTGCTGTCCTGATTACTCCAGTTATTTCTCAGGAGAGCTACGGGAGTTTTTAAAGCGTACTAACTTGTTTTTAAATAAAACAACAACAACAAAAACCCAACCCATACCTATGTAAAGCTGCTTTTGGTTTTTAGAGGAAGAAAGATTTCAGGAAGCCAGACAAACAAAGGTTGGGAAACTCCCCAACGAGTGGGGCTTTCTGACCCTTGCTCAGCGGCCAGCACCCTCATCAGAGAAGTAGAGTAATTCCCAAGGGGACATCAGGGCTCAGGCCTGGGCCAGATCAGTGTGCATGGCCCCAGTGAGAAGAAGTATGGGGACTGTGTGCTTTCCTTTCCTAACTGGACTTATGGGCTAGAAACCTGCTGAGCCAGAGAGGGTGTGGGCAGCTCTGCCTTGGCAGTGCCCCAGGTAAGTTAGGAGCCTGGCTGGTCGACCCTGATCTACTGGTTGGGAATGTCTACCCTAGAGGATCTTATGCAACTTCATAAGCTGCTTTCCTAGGGAAGAACCAAATGGCAATTGGAGGTTCATCTAAAACAAGGCTTCACATCAATAAATTATAGTGACCCCCTGCAGAGATCTGACTGTTTGGCCTTTATAGGCACACTTGGCCTCTAAGAAAAAATTTCTGTAAGTCTTTTTCCTAGTTTGTAGTAATATGCAGTATTAGCATAGTGCCCTGATTTCAGTTGTGGGTTCAGTACATAACATTTTTTATTTTTATTTTTACTTCTACTAGAGAGAGTTAACAGCTTTGTCAATCTTTTTTAAAACTACCTGGGGATGAAAAAAGGATAGCCATCACTAGTTTATGTTGCTTTGATGTAGGCTTCAAGGGAGGAGGGGAAAAAAAAAAATAAAAGCTTCCACATCGGAGGAGGTGAGGAAATGTGATAGCGCCGGCAATTCTGAACGAGCTATGACCTTGAGTGTGATCAATAGGCCACTTCCTCTTTGTCAGGCAGAGCTGAATTCCAACTATTTTTCCTCAGCAGAGGCATTCATTTAATGATATTAAAATTTTCATTGATTATGCTCAATAGTTGGAAAACTGAAGCGGACCAAGTCAAACTCACTCAACCCAGTCGTCCTCCAACCGCCATTGAGAGCGGACGTGGACGCGCAGCTACAACTAAATGCTGCCACCTAGAGGACGGCGTGTGAATACCACCGCCCCTGCAGCGCGTGCTCAGCCTGTCTTCAGGACTTCTCGGTTTTCCCCTCTGTCCCTTCTCCATGTGATTCAGAGTCTGTGCGTTTGACTTCGGAAGCAAACTTTGAAATACAAAGTGGAAGCTTTGTATTCTCTAGGGAAAATATTCTTTATAATAATCGTCTGAATTCTCCCAGCCGAGTGTCTAAGAAATGAGAGACAGACACTGAAAGAGTAGCCCTGAGTGGGTTCGCTTCACACAGCTTCTGAAGAGATGATGCGAAGGCTCTACACGGGTCTTTAATTTTGTCTCCTCCTCATAGCAGAATGAGAGCCCGCAGTGCTTCTCCTTGGAAAAGGCCAACGGTTCAAATCACGCCCAGTAGCCTCCTCCCTGCTCATACCTAGGAAGCCCGAGAACAGTCCATTTCCTCTCGGGTTAGTGCGGTTTAGAAGTGGGCTTCTTTCCTGAGCACCCAGGGAAAGCCTGTCCAAATGGGAACAACGAAAAGAGACGGCCTTTGTATTGGCTTAAAGCTAGTTCCGCCCTCACAGCATAGCGCTGCACTCCTGTGAAGACTTGGACTGTGGTTCCCGGATTTATCCTTCAGGCCGCGGCTTCCTTGGCCTCCTGACAGAGGCTCCTTCCGTCCCCCTGAAGGCCCCCAGCAGCCTATGTCATCGTGTGACCCTGCTTTCTGTTGATCACACACCCCGTCCCAGCACTCCATCGGTTTTGCCGTTCCCGTGTCTAACACAGACGTTCTCGGACTCTGTGACCCTATGCCCTGTTCTCCCAACTCAGACAACATTGCATTTTCTGGAGAAGGGCACTTTGCAAAGCTGAAGAGCTCCCAAGCCACTAATGAAACGGCGTATGGGCTGAGTGAGGTATTTCAGGCGCTCTGCAGCTCAGGCCTTTCCTCTCTGACACTAGCAGGGTCTGCTCAGGCTGTGGCTGGTTCACTCTGGAGAACGTCGAGGACCCGCCGCTTGTGCGTCTCTGAACGGTGGTTTCTGGCAGGGAAGAAAGAGCTCTATGTCTTGCAGAGCATGGTGCAGGGCTTCGTGTCAATTTTGGGATTTGGATCTCTACTTTTGGTGTTCCATTCATCTGATTTGGGAGGTACTCATGGACATTGCTGAATTCAATGCCTGCTTCCCCTTTTTATTGAATTTTGCTGGGTGGAGGCTTCGATTTGTGCTCATTTATGTCCTTGTGGTTCTAATTTGCACGCCCAGTACTTTCCTTTACACCACGAACTGTATTTGTACTTGGTCCTCTCTGTAGTTTAAAAGGTTTTCCTTTGCTAAGGGAACCGTAGGGATTCATAATCACACCAGGAACGGGCTGATGGCAGTGGTTCTGTTTGATGTCCCCACACTTCTTTTAAAAAGGTCCCTTTAAAAAAAGAGCTCAGTGCGCAGCAGAGCTGGCCTTGAAGGTGTAGGTGTGGGAGAACTGACCCTGAAGGCTTGAAAACAGGAGAACTGGCCCCGCCCCTTGCTCACTGCTCCAAGGGGTGAACTAGCCAGGGCAATGCTGGAGAACCCACCCTGGTGGTGAGGACCGAGGAGAGTGAGCAGGCTGACCAACCCTGCAACTTCCCAGGACCAGAACCAGGGTTATATGTTGGCACACCCCAACATCCACCCTATCTGTGATCTGCTGGAGCGTGTGTGTGTGTGTGTGTGTGTGTGTGTGTGTGTGTGTGTGTGTGTGTGTGTGAGAGAGAGAGAGAGAGAGAGAGAGAGAGAGAGAGAGAGAGAGAGAGAGAGAGAGAGAGAGAGAGAGAGAGAGTCCTGTGGATCCTGCAGGATCTCCAGGACACAGGGCTGCAGCGAGATGTCCAGGAAGAGACACAGTGAGGGTCCAGTGTCGATGGTGCAACAGAGACCACAGGCCTCGAACCAGACTGAGGATTCTTTTCAATAAACACCTGCATGTAAAAATATGTGGATAAAGGGGTTTACTGTGTGCCTCACTGTGTCACACAGCAGCTTCCATGGAATTTCCCCTTCTTCATTTTTTCCCTTCCCCATCTTTTTCTCTTAAATTTTATTTTGGGGTGGGAAGGGAGATGGGTGGGATTAGGAGGCATGACGTGAAAGACACAAAGAATAATAATAATATAAAAAAGCTCACTGGAGTGGGTGAGTGTTACCCTTTGATTAACATATCTCAAGGCCATCACCTCAGGGTGACAGAGGCAATGTATGTTCCCCCACACTGATTCTGAGGGCTCTGCTGTTGTAACATGAAACATGACAGTTAGTTTGGTGGAATCATGTGACAGGGTGAAAACTCCCAGGGATTTGCACAGTGGGTCTATTCTATGTCTGAGTTCTCTTGTGGTGGTTTGGGGGGGGGGAGGGTGGTAACTCAGACCAACCTTTCTCCACAGCTTTAATTATGCATAATCACCAGCAGGCTTTGTTCTGAGCTATCACTTTCATCTGAAGCTCAAAGTGCTCAAGCGTCATTAACTCATTAAACCTTGCAACACTCTTGGGAAGCCAGGCGATTAACCCATTTTCCAGACAGGGACACAGAGGCACAGGGGGTGTCAGCAACGGCCCTAACGTTACATGAATCAGAGTTGGATAGACAACAGACCCCACTCATGTTCCACCCCCAGTCTGCTTCTCAGAACCTTCCTTCCTCCTATCACAGAAACACAGTCCTGCTTGGACCTTGGGAACCATATCTATCTGTCTGCGAACAGTGTTGAGCAACATCCAGGACAGCACTCCAAAATCAATGCCCCTGCACCTTTTAAAGGAAGAGGATGTGCATATAATCACCAAAGTAAAATTGGAGTCCCCCAAGGTCCTCAGCATCTCCTAACAGATAACCTTAAACTTTTCTTACATTGAACCGGGAAATTCCACTCGGCCAAGCAGAAACGAGACTTGAACTTTACAAGCCTCGGGACTCTGTTTAAATGGAGGCATGCTAACATTAGTCTTTTAAGTTTGACGAACAACCATTTCTCCCTGGCTTCACTTCAATGCAGGCTGTCTTCACACGACCTTCACGTGGAGCTAGAGGAGGGGCCTTAGTGTGATGCGGTGGGGGTCAAAGGGTATTGTTAATGTCGGGAGGACTACTGAAAGGCAGACACGTGGGGTCAAAAGGCAGGAAAGGAAATTAATTGAGAAGACGGGAGTCTCTTTGGGCATTTGTGTTTATTTATAATTTGTTTACTCCACAAATGTTGACATGTAGCCACTGGCTAGGTGCAACACAACTCTGAGGTGAACAAAAAAGCATAATCATCCTTCAGCAATTTGCAACCAAAGAGCAAAGATAAGCCAGCAAGGGAATAATCACAAAAAGTAACTAGTAACTGGAGAAATATTTACTAAGTATAGTCAGAGTGGATTTGCTTGAATGGCATGGTAAACTCTTCCAAAAGATAATTCTTGGACATGGAGGGTATGTCTGAAGGAAGGAAGAGTCTGTTGAGGGGGTTATCATGACTAAACTTCAAGGACTGTCTTTTTGGAGAAACCATTCACATCAATACATTCCCCTGCAGTAGAACTGACATTTCTAATATGTATGAGCAAATTATTTCCGGCTAGAGCACATAGATCCTTCAGGAATGGTTCTGGTCTTCAAGAAAATTATAATCTGTTACAAAAAGGCAGGATAAACTTAGAAAGACATGTAGTAATATAGTTTGGCATATAGTTATTACCTCTTTAGAACTTACACAATAAGAAAAATAGAAATCCAGAGGAAAAAAGACAATGAATTAGAATTCTAGAGTTAGGCACATTTATGGGAGACATGGAAACTGACTTGGGCCTTCCCTTAGTCTGTATTCTGTTACTACAACAAGACAGCGCACACTGGGTGCCTTTATAAAGAAGGGGGTGCATTTCCCACAGCTCTGGAGGCTATGGAATCGGAACTAACAGCAACTTCAATGCTGGCCTTCCTTCTCTGTCATAGAACGATGTGGGTCATTATGACAAGAGAAAAAGAGTGTGCCCACTGGGCTCTCTCTTCATTGCCTTCCAAAGCCATGGAGACCTTTTCTAACCTAGTGGTTCACTTCATCTACTTTCATGTAGATATCTTGTTCAGTACCATTTAAGAAATGACAATCTTTTCATCATAAACTGTTTAGGGGCCTCTGTCAAAAGTCAGTTATTGGACTAGAAAGGGCTTTTTCAGAGCTTCCAATCACAATGATCGTATGTCTATTTTATACTAGGGCCACATTGTTTTGACTAGTGCAGCTTTGTAATATGTTTGGAAACAGGGATATGTGAATCCTCCAACTTGGTTCTTCTCAAGATTGTTTTGACTATTCTGTGTTTCTTGACTTCCCATGCGAATTTTTGAATCATCAGTTTCTGCAGAGCAGTGAGCTAGCTGGGAGTCTGGATCACAAAGATGCAGTAGATCATTTGGGGAAGTCTTTCCTCACTATATACAGAGTCAAGTCTTCTAGTCTGTGAACCAAGTCTTACCATTTTTTAAGTCTTTAACATCTTTAACTATGATTTTCAGAGTAAAATGTATACAGTTACTTGCTAAATATATTTCTAAGCATCTATTTTTGTTGGTGCTGTTGTAAGTGGAATTCTTTTTAAAAAAGTGTGTGTGTGTGTGTGTGTGTGTGTGCTACAGCATGCATGTGGAGTCAGAGGACAACTTAGAAGAGTAATTTCTCTTCTACCACGTGGATCCTAAAGACTGAACTCAAGTTGTCAGCTTGGCAGCCTTGCTTTACTCACAAAGTCATCTTACTGACCTTTTTAAATTTCCTTTTTCAGTTAATATCATATAGATACAACTGTTTTTTTTTAATATTATGTTTTGAGTCCTAAAGCCTTACTGAACTCATTTATTAGTTCTAAAAGAACTTTAACTTTTGTTAAAGTGGATTCTTTAGAGGTTTCTATGCCAGGCTAAGGCATCTGTGAACAGAGATGTACTCGAAGTAACTGTACTTCTGGTCTACCCTGCCCCACAGGCTCCACCTCTGCTATGATGCATGGACAGTGTTGGTCTTGAAGCTGAGGACCTGAGGTTCCATGCATCCTACACCAGTACTCACAACTGAGCTCCAGCCAGACTACAATCCAACATGGTTGCCTTTATTTCAGGTTTTGCCTAATTACTCTAGCTAAGATTCATAGCTTCTTGAGGGATGTTGTAGACTATCGGAAAAGCTTCATACCCCTCCCAAGTCATCCACTCCCAATGTCACCAGTGAATGGGCTAAGCTATAATCCTGGCACCAACTGCTAGATTCTTAAGGGGTAAAGTCCTGGGAGACATAAACAAGGGAGAGTGAGAGTTTCAAGAATAGTGAGAGGAGAATGGACTAAAATAAAAGAATGAGGATGTAAAGAGGGAATACCTGCAATAAAGCTTTAGTTCTTACATGTGGTGCCCTCTCAGCTACGGGAGCTTCTGCATGGTGCCCCTGCTGCTGCAAGAGGCAATGGTGGTGCAGCATAGTGAAGGTGTGTTAGTCACTCTTCTGTTGCTGTGAAGAGACACCATGACCAAGGGAACCCTTATGAAAGAAAGCATTTAGTTAGGGGCTTTGCTTGGAGTTTCAGAGATTTAGTCCATTATCATCATGGTGGGGAGCATGGAGGCATGCAGGCAGGTGGTGGACCAGTAGCTGAGGGCTAAATCCTGATTCATAGGCAGAGACAGGGAGCTTCTGGGCTTGGCATGGGCCTTTGAAACCTCAAAGCCCACCTCCAATGACACACACACTTCATATCTCCTAATCCTTTTAATCCTTTCCAAGAGCATCATTCCATGATGACTCAAATATATGAGCCTATGAGGACTATTCTTATTCAAACCACCACATAAGGCTTTCATTCCCTTTATGCTGGCTGAAGTATTTTATCTTCCTAATTCAGGAGAGGCCTTGCTGTGGTTAGAGTACCAACAAGCTCATGGGTTTGAACACCTCATCACTAGTTGATGGCACTGTTTAAGAAGGTTCTGGAACTTTTAGGAGGTGGAACTTCGCTGAAAGTAGTATGCCACTGGGACTTGATGTCTCATAGTCCAGCCTGACTTCCTGTCTGCTCTATTTCTTGATCACCTACGGTACTGTCCTTGCCTCCATGACCCACCACAGTGACAACGTCTCCACAAACCTTGAGCCACAGTTAACAGCCTTCCTCCCTGAAGTTTCCTCTTGTCAGGTTTTGGTCACAGCAGTAAGGAAAGGAACTTCTTCAGGCAGCAGCAGAGAAAACACCATCATGCTGGCCATGTAAAGTTCCACATGAAAAGTGGTGATGCCATTTTGTCAATGGGCCTGAAATGATATTGAACACATCAATGCTTGGTTTCCCTGTTTCTTGGGGAGGACCGAGTGGGATGAGGAGCAGGAGTGCAGAGGTAAGCAAGGGGCTGGAATCCATTTCAGTGGACCACCTCCAAATGCTGTGGTGTGGTGGGGCCATAACACAGCCAGGAGGACTACTGACTCGAATGAATTTGTCAGTGTCTGCTTGGGTGTGCTTATTTTCACTTGGATGAACCGAGGCCAGTGGGATCCTGGTATCTGAAAGAAGAATGATTCTTCAGAGGGTTTGCACTTCAAGTAAGTATCCTTGAGGTATATGACTTCTAAAGAAAATTAATCAGCAAATGAGTATGTCTGAATGCAGGCAGCATGAGGCTGTGGACTGTGTTACTTCTGGAATAACAAAAGGCAAGAAGGACCCTTAAGGAAATGGGCTGGCTCAGAATTATGAATCACGGAGCCCATTTCTTTCAGTGATTAATGATGAATCACTCTTTTAACTTTGGATGAAATAATGGGCTGCATCTGAGGAGCTCCATTAATCATCGTGAGAATTAGGCTTCTGCCGATTCATTACTGCAGGGTCGACATGTGCTAAACAGTTGAGCCGAACTGCAGGAAGGGGTGAGCTTTAGGCAAGGCCTGGCTGAGAGAATGCAAACATCAGGGGTCTATTCTTGCTGCTGGGTGGGGTTGTTGGTGGAGAGGAGGTCTCCTTATGTCATCCTTCATCTGCACCCCTTCCAGAAGCTCAACAAAACACCAACTACAAAGTCTTCAGGCTATTTATATCCAGGGTCAGGACACAATAGACAATTGACATATATCATAAAATCTGATACTTTTATCCACTTCTCACTTTGCGTTAACAGTCTACTGGACACGGGTGTCAGAAGGCATGAACGTCAGCAAAATTAGCTTATTGTTCTTGAAGAACAAACTCATCCTGCACAATGTCTTCTTTTCTGAAGACTTCTTAGTATAGATAATAAAAACCCAGGCTGCAGGCTGCGTAAGGGAGAAACCTGGTCCACAGAAAAAAAGAAGTCAGACCGGATTCGTCATTTGGCCAACTTCAAAGCCTCTGAGCTGAAAAGAGGGTTAAACAGTTGTTCCGACAGGTTTAAACTGATGCACTTCAAAGGTACGCAGGCAGTGTGCACATCTTTGGCTTTGGGCAGGAGTGATGGGAAACTCTAGGGAATGTCATGGAGTCCTTGACTCACGTAGATGTGATTGTCATAGAATAAAAATCACACCTAGATTTCAAAGGACCCACATTGTTTAATGTTGTTAGCTCCAGCAGTCTTGTTAAATCATGATGCACCTTCAGATTACCATCTGGACACTTAACTTGCCCAATAGAATACATTTAAAAAAAAACCCATTAGCATGTGAGGTTTTTTAAAAATATTAGACAAGACTTTAATTTTTTTGTAGTAAAAGATTTAGTGTAATAGATATATTTTAAAAGTATGTTTTTAAAAATGCTTCTGTCAGTACTTATGGGAAGGAATGAAACAGAACCTTGTACCACTTACACACAGAGCTGCTGTGTGTGTCTTATGCCTACCAGCAGGCTTTGCAGACAGGTGCTTCATGGGACTGAAGTGGCTTCCAAACTGACTTCTCTGTCCTCAGGCCCTTTCTCACTCTGCCATTTTTCATACCTGACAAGAAGAACTCCTAAGGTAGAAGGCATATCTGATTTCTGCCTGAATTAAAATCTCAGCGAGGGAAAGAGCCTGGATTGTAGCCCCAGCATTTTAGGCAGTAGGAGTGGGGGAGGGGGACCAAGGTGACCATGCATGGTCAAGCACATGACCCTTCAAGACATCAAGTGCCAGGCTTGTAGAGAATGCAACTTCCAAGTGATAAATTAAAACATGTTTCAAGGCATATTTAATTTTATCTTAAAAGTGATGTATTTGCCAGGTGTGCTGGCATATGCCTCCCTTCCTCGGTATAAAACATTTAGTGCTGAACTTTTAAACTATATTTGAAGCATGAGTGCATTCAGGAAAAAAAATCACATTTGGATTCTTCTTCTTTTAAGCATTTACAAGAAAGAGTTAAGAGTAGAATATCAGTTCATTATATTCCAGAGGATGCAAGACTCCCAAACTATATACATTTTCAGACACAATAACATCAGAACTGTGAAAGATGAGAAAGCATTATAGATACATTTTTCTATTACCTTGGGTAGATGTCTATTCAGTAAAACAGGGATTCTAGGTAACTCCTGTAGGGTCTCTTAGCAGTGAACACTGTTTGGAAATGTATGATTATTTATTTTGTAGTAGAGCTTTAAATTTTCACTGCCATTTCAATAAAAATGTATGACTACTTTTTAAAAAATTTTGGATTATAATATAATTACACCATTTCCCCCTTCCTTCCTCTAAACCCTTCCATATAGCCTCCCATCCGATTCTCTGTCAAATTCATGGCCTCTTTTTTTCTGTTGTTGTTGTTGTTGTGTGTGTGTATTCCTAAATAAACAAATACATTTAATCCCAGCATTTGGGAGGCAAAGGCAGGCAGATTTCTATGTGTTTGAGACAAGCCTTCTCTATATAGAAAGTTCCAGATCAGCCAAGTTGTATAATGAGACCCTATTTCAAATAAAATAAAATAACAAAACAAAGAAATAAAAAATTTATTGTGTGTATGTGGTGTGTGTGTGTGTGTGTGTGTGTGTGTGTGTGTGTGTGTCTTTCTGTCTATCTGTGACCAACTGCATATGCCTTTGAAGGTCAGAAGAAGGTGTCAGATCCCCTGGAGCTGGAGTTGCAGGTGGTTGTGAGCTGCTGGGAATTGAATTTGGGTCCTCTTTAAGAGCAGTATACACTCTTAACCACTGAACCAGCTCTCTAGGCCCCATTTTATTTATTTTTAAATGCATTTTCTTAATATTAAAAACAACCATTTTCATGTAGAAGGTCCCAGAAGAGAGCGAGAGAGAAATCTTCAAATTCCAAACACCGAGGGATCAGCAACTACAGGACCCTGTAGTACAAACTGCAAACTGCAGCCGTGATGCATGACCCACAGTCGCACAGCCTGGCCCCTAGGCCCATCAAACTCAGTCTCTCCGGTTCAAGTTTCAGCTCCTTCCACCTCTTGTCTTCAGCTAATGGTCTGTGCGGGGTCCAGGAACCCTCCCAACTTCATCCAGGTGAGCTGGTCCTTCTCTTGTGCCAGCAGCACCCTGTGCCCATGTGCCCTACAGTATTGTTATATGCCAGGATTGTTTGTCTGCCTGTCCTCCCTTTATAGGCCCCTCCCTTTAGCAGCTGAACAGAAGGATTGGTACTGGAGAGGCCACTTCGTGGGTTCTTGATTGGTTAGGGCTTGTTTCGTGTCGAACTGTGTTAAAGCATGCAGCTGCTACCAGGACTGAAAAATAGCAAGAATGGGGCATAAATAGCACTCTCTGGAAAATGTAATAGATTGCCAACGACCTGGAAGCACCGCCGTAGTGGGTGGCTGGTGCTTTAACAGCCAAGAGAAAGATCGCTGATAAAACTGAAAAGATGGATCCCGGGAAAGAGAACACAATATTTAGAAAGGGCTTAAGAAGAAAGCTGAAGTGTGGTTTGGAAGCCTACAAAGAGTATTAATGGGGGAGGATTAGACACCTGGACAATGAGCCCAGAGTTCAGGCCTATGCAGTAGACCAGGAAGCAGCTGCCAGTACCTCTGAGTAGGCGGTGCATGGTGGTAGATGCCAGCCTGGGGCAGCTTGATAAGCAGCCCAGGACAGAAACCCACAGGGACAGCTGAATTTCGTTCCTCTTCATTCTTCAGAAACACGACCATGGAAATTTTCTTGGCTAACACTGCAGGTACTGTGGAGCTCACAGATAGCCTCATCATCAGCTGCTCCCGGCCCCGCCCCGCCCCCAGGCTTCTCCATTACACCGAGAAGAAAAGACAAGCTTTTAGTTTGGAAGGCTGTTGGGGAGCGGTGGGTCCGGTTCCCAGGGCTCCTCTGAGGGAACAGGTGAGGAAGCTGGAGTTTGGCTGCATGGTTACCTGTGACATCACACCAGACAGGAACACTCAGGCCAGGACTGACCCAAATTTCAGAGAATGTGGCCTCGGGTGGCAGCTGAAATCAGGTGAAAATGTCTCCTCCTAGAAACTGTCCCTATGGACTTTAGGTGCTTCCACTAATTCTATGTTCCTATTATTTCCATAAAGCAGTCCAGATAAAAACCAGGACAACTTGAAACCCAAAGCACTGACTGGCATATTGGAGACTAAAAATTAGACAGAATTGTCAGAAACTTTTTTCTTTCTTTTACTTCCATACCAAATGTAATCACTTGGTTCTTAGTCTGTGAAGATTCTCAGTTGCTTTGGGATGCTTACACAAAATATCTTTGCTGGGTAATTTATAAACATCAGAACTTGTTGCTCACAAAGTTGGGAGTCTGGGAAGTCCTAGATAAAGATGCTGGCAGTATCTGTGTCTGAAGGAGGCTCACACTCAGAGACCCTTTTCACATGGTGGAAGTGGTGGGGTCTCTCCGGCTTCTTTTGGAATGGCACTAACCAGGTTCGTGACAGTTGCCTCTGCTTGATCTAATAACTTTCCAAAGTGCCATTGCCTTGGGGCCTAATTTCAATGCATCAGTTTGGAAGCATGAAAGCATACAGAGAATAGCGAAGGCTAACCAGGGGATGACGGTTATTTTCTTTGAAGACAAGTATACCGTTTCTTTGTCTGCAATCCCCATTCTTCAAATGACATGATTTGGTGGGAAATTTTAGCCAATGAATTGAGCTGGAATGTTACTTGAACATCTTTGCAGCTTCTTCCCATTCTTTGCAGGCTCAGAGTTTAGCTCCTTAGCTTGTTCCTTTGAATGGAGCAGAGTTGCAAATTGACGTGTCTTATGTTCTCTTGCTTTATAAGCTGAAATTTAAGTCATTCAATGAATAGTCATTGAGGATCTATTCTCAGCAATCAGAATTCATCAGGGAACATCACAGAGAAAGTCTCTCGGCTCAATATTTAAAACAAGATTTATAATGATAGCTGAAAGTAGACTGCAGCTAAACTTCTTTCCAAAGAAAGGATTGATGTCCGCTTGAAGCTTTTCTGTGCCATTCATTATTGTTGATTTTGTAGTTATAGTATAAGATGGCTTCACAGATTTCTATTGCAACATATTTCAATGTCTTTTCTGTCTGTCTTAGTGTCTGCATCCTCCCCTTCTCTCCTCACCATCTGTCTATCATCAGATGACATGTACCTTACTACAGGTAGTTGGAAGAAAGGATGAAAGGGACATAAGTTATTATACTTTCATGTGTGAGCCTAATGAAGCCATTAGAACTTCAGAGATATTAAAGATTTAACCAGATTAAATACAAATCTTCATCCTAGGATGAGATTTTATCCTGACTTTATTGTTCCCTTCTTCCTATTTGTAACCTTTTCAGGCAGATATGTCCTCGTCTGTCTATTACACATCTTAGCTCGGAAATCTAAACTTCCTACATTAGAAATCCTTTTTTTCTTCAGTGGGCAGGAAGTACCATTGAGTCTGGGGCTGAGCATGCTCCCAGGTCAGCTTCCTAGTTCAGAATGCTCATCTCTGTTGGGTCCATGTTGCCTTAAGCAGGATCATGGAGCTTCTACAAATGCAGAGAACATTCTTCTCCACCAGATTCCAGAAGGAGGACAGGAGGGAGCGAGGAGGAATTTCCCTCTGCCTCCCTAGGATTCACATACATCATTTTCCATTTGGGATTCCTTCTCCTGGCTGAGCTGAGGAACAGCTATGATGGGGAGGAGTGAAGATCATAACTGAGTTTCATCCTATTTCTTTTAGCTACATCTGTGAGACTCTTTGCTATTCTCCTTTGTAACATAATGGAAATACTGCTTTAAAGATCTAACTTAAGATATTTCCTTAAAAGTGCCTGGCACTGGGGAGTGATTATAGTGGATGACTGTAGGCCCCCACCTACTTTAGAACCCAAGAATCTAACATCAACTGAAGTTACAATGTTAGATGAGCAACAAGTACTTTTTAGTTGTACATAAATGTATCATAAATAGATCATAGATGGTAAAATAGAATATAAAGGGCATATCTATATAAGTGTAAATGTTTTAATATAAATATTGCATGGGGACGTACTTCTACAAACATTGCTTCTTTGTTCACTTGAAATCTACATTACAAATGACACTAGAACCTGCCCCACTTCACTGCATTCTCTGCCCTAGGACAGGGGTTGCTGCTAGTGCCTCCCAGGTGCTCCTTTCTCTCTGACCGCCAAGGAAGGGGAAATCACTCACTTGGAATGAATCCCTCCTCCCACCATTACATGACCACTGGGGCAGGCAGAGGCCCTGACTGGCAGAATTCATAAAGGGCATCCAGGAGAGACTAATATGGGCACAACTGGTCAGCTACCCTGGGTGCCCAGGCTGCCAGCACACCCAACTAAGACAACTTCCTCCCAACTACTTCTGCATCCCCATGTCAAGCTTTAATTTTCCTTGAAAGCCAACTAAACCCAACTATCAATGAAGATGGAATCCCCCTTCCTGTGATTAAAGAATTCTGAGGTCTAAAAACCATAAATAGTATTATTATTTTTTAATTTACAAAAGTTAAAACAACGCAGCAAAAAAATTTCTATGTTAACCATTTAAGTGTAAAGTTCAGTTGTGTTACATGTATTGGCAGTGTTGTGCAACCAGTGTCTAGACGGTTTTCATCTTGCAAAACTGCTCCTCTGAACCAATTAGGCAAGACTCTATTTCCTGCCTCCCCCATGTGCTGGCAATCATCCTCTACTTCGCGTCTTTAGGAACTTGGCGACTCTAAGAGCCTTGCATAAGTAGAACCATAAGATATTATAGCTATTAAAATATTTATATGGAATTTTGATTGAAGTTACATTAAATTTATAGACTTTAAAAGAGTCTTGGTAATGAATTTTGCTATAAGTTACTTCAGGAGTCCCTTGAGGTCAGCCCTGAAGATTTCTTGTTCAGTATAATCTAGGTGCTTTCCCTTTTTGGTTCCTCTTCCCTCCCCACCGTGTTGGGGACTAAACCCAGGGCCTTACACCTGCTAGGCCAGCCTTCTTTGCTCTTTTTCTTTTGAGGTAGGATCTCATGCGAACTAGACTGGTGTCAGACTCCTGTGTAGCTGAGTTTGGCCTTGAACTCCTAATCCTTTTACCTCTGACTCCCACATGCTGGGATTGCAGGAGTGCATCAGTGTGCCTAGCTCTCTCTTTCCTCTTATTATTGGAATCTTCTCATTCTGTTTCACATTACTGTTTTCAAGGAACAAGAAAAAGAAAATGATATTGTACAATCTTATTGCCATGATGAGATGACTACCGTTTAGACTCTCTCTCTCTCTCTCTCTCTCTCTCTCTCTCTCTCTCTCTCTCTCTCTCTCTCTCACTCACCCTCACACACGTACTCACACTTGCAGGTTCAAACACTGTTTCCAAACACACACTAGTGTGTTTCTGCTCCAATCATAAGGGAGTTTCCAGACAAAACCCAATTAGGTTCATTGCTTCACGCTTTAATAAATTTGCTACATTTCACGGTTATATTTTCTAGCACATGTGTAATTTCTTCATTTCTGTTGCAGGTAAGAGCCAGCCTATTGTCGTTCTCTTGGTCTCTGTGAGACATTTTGTTAGTTTTGCTGTGTTGATCACACAGTAATGAACATTTCTATCCTTTTGAACACTTTGGAATAATTCAAGTACGCAGAGAGATCAGACTGTATTTTCCTTAAAGGCTTGAAATCCTCAGTCAAGTGAAGCCCTGTAGATAACACAGCACATGCAGGTTGTAAGTTAGAACCAAGACCCTGGCTGCCTCACCTTATTAAAAGATTCGGGCCATAGATCAGCTTCTCATAAACTTGAAAGAAAACGTCTGAGACTGGGGAGGAAGCAGAACTGGCGCGCTCTGGAGCCAGTGAGCTCGGGATCCCGGTGAGCTCTGGAGGCACATTAGAGTCTCCTGCCACCAGATGACTTGGTTCACCTTTGTGAAGATCTCATTTTAATCTATAAAGTGGGGATGATCGTGGAAGCCTCACACATGGCTGGGTGGGCGGTATTGTCAGTGGGTAGCATTCACCTAGCAAATGCAGGCACCAGGCCTGGGAAGTGTGGAGGAAACACATACAACTAAGTGATAACCAAGCAAGCTGGTTTTAAAAAATGCTTTTATTAATTCTTCGAGAATTTCACGCATTGTATTTTGATCACTTTCATTCCTTCCTCTATCTCCTCCCAGACCCACCTCCCATTCTGTAGCCACCTAACTCTGTGTGCAGCCTATGCATTCTTGGGCGTGTGGCCGTCCTCTGGAGATGTGGGACCTGCCAGGGGCCACATCCCTAAACGAAAGTGTACCGGTCCCATCTGAACAAGCTGTTTATCTGGCCATCTCTGGGAGACTTCAGATGCCGTCATTGGTAAGTTTGGGCATCTGGTACACCTTGAAACATCTGTTTGGGAAGATTCTTGTCCCTGAACTCTTCTGCTGTGGCATCGAGAGCACTAGACACTTTGCTAGCCGCTGTGGGCTGCAGGAGCAGCCCCCCAGATACCACCTTACAGGGGAAGCCTATGGTTTCTAATGTGAGGAGCAGAGTGTTAGGGGAATGAGGTGGGTACTCCTGGGTGACCAGGCACACAGTTTGACCCTTGAGCACCCGGGGACATCACTGGGGTCTTGTACTAATGTATTTGGGGAAACAGTAGAAATATTAGGTGAACCAGAGACCTTTTTAAGCAACCAAACAAACATACAAGTACCATTATATTTAGGAATATATGCATATAATGCATGTATGTGTGTATGTGTATGAATATGCATGTATGTGTGTATTAATAATTAATGAAAAAGGAGGCCATGGTTTGAAAGAGAACAACGAGGGTTATTTGGTAGGGTTTGAAGGGAGGAAAGGGAAGGAAGAATTGTTATTACATTATAATCTCAAAAAATAAAAAATTTAAAAAGTAGGGAATTTGGGCAAATGTAGAAAAAAGTGACTTTGTTTTTATCCACAGGCTACTCAGCTCTGGAGCATGGTGTCTGAGTTTGTCAAAACAGACATATTTTGAGTGGTACAGATATTTTCTAGGGTGGTGTTTGGGCAGAGCTATGTGAGAGAACTCTGCTTCAAATTTTCTAATTCCATCTGTGAGAAGGAAGACAGTTTCTTGATGCGTTGCCTGGGGGTGGGGTGGAGTTGCTCTGCTGCCCATAGGTCACTCCACTGCCCATAGGTCACTCCACTGCCCATAGGTCACTCCATCACGAAAAACAAGCAAAGGACCTAAAACATGTTGGGGCCGGGAAGTTTTTCCAGAAAGTAAACTCTTAAGTTAGACGCCATGTGCAGAGTGTCGCCTGGCAGGGACAGCCCAGACCAGGGCTCCTGTCAAGGCCTGACTCCATTCTCATCTTAGACAATAACTGGCACGAAGGTCCCAGGCAGCAGGCAAAGGTATCCAGCAAATTTGGCGTTGGGAGACATGCTGGCTGTCCACTCAACACAAACCTAGACTATCCTGGAAGGGGAAATCCTAACTGAAGAAAGCCTCCGTAAGATTCACCAGTAGGCACATCTGTAGGACATTTCCTTGATTGATGATTGATATGGGATGGCCCAGCACACTGTGACCACCCCGGGCAGGTGGTCCTGGAGTGTGTAAGGAAGCAGGTTGAGTAAGCCACAGGGAGCAGGCCGGTGAGCAGCGTTCTCACCTGGCTTCTGCTTCAGCCTCTGCTTCCAGGTCCCTGCACCCCCCCACCCCCGGTGACTTCCTGCCCTGGTTTCCTTCCGTGATGAACTGTGACCTGAGATAAGCAGCTGAATAGACCCTTTCCTCCCTGGTTGCTTTTTATTTGTTTATCTTTAATTTTTTTCTTTTAAAGATTTCATCTTTATGTGCATGAATGTTTCTTTGGCTTGCGTTTTCATCTGTGCACCGTGCCGGTGCCTGGAGTCCACTGAGGTCAGAAGGGGCATTGGACATCCTGGAGCTGGAACTATGGATGGTTGCAACCGCTGACTGGGTGGTGGGAACTGAACCTGAGTCTTCTGCAAGAACAAGAAGTGCTCTTAACTGCTGAGGCCAGGCTTCCTTTTGATCAGTGTTTTATCACAGTGAACTAAGACTGAAGACAGGAAAGCACGTGGTGTATTGTATGACAAGAGGTCATTCTTAGAGTCTTCTCCAGTCTTGGAATTTACTTCTCTGTAGTTTGTACAGCAGTTAGTATCCTGAAACAGTATCCTTAGAAAAAGCTAAGCTATGCTAAAGCGCATGCTTTGATGGCTCAGTGGTTAAGAACACTTGCTGTTTATATATAAAGAGGACCTGTCACATCCAGTGGCTCACAACTGCTTCTAACTCCAGTTCTAGGAGAAATTATGCCTTCTTCTGGCCCCACAGACACCTGCACATAATGGAGCACATATATATACACTCAGGCACACACACATACATGCAAAATGATAGACAAATCCTTAAAAGTTCTCAAGCAAGAGACTTTGGGGACCTGGACAAAGAATTGAAGGCCTCAGATTATGAAAGAAGTGCTAATATTGTGTGCGTGTACATACACAGATCATTGAAGAAAATTTTGAACCAGATCAGCCCTTTGTTGAAAGATACTAAAGCTCAAGGCACAGGATATACATAAACACATGTGTGTGTGTGTGTGTGTGTGTGTGTGTGTGTGTGTGTTCTTTACACCAGGAGTCAGTTAACTCTGTATGAAAAGGGCCAAGTAGTAAACATATTTGGTTTTGTGACCATTAGGAGATAATCATCACTGTAAACAGATTTTTCTTTGGGCCTCCAGCTCACAAAAAACAACACAAGACTTATTAATTATGAAAACTTGGCCTTAGCTTAGGCTTGTTCCTAACTAGTTCTTATAACTTAAATTAACCCATATCTTTTAATCTGTGTTCTTTTACATGGCTCAGTTATCTTTCGTCTGTACTGCCCATCCTGCTTCCTCTCCATCTGGCTGGAGATTCTGCCTTCTTCTTTCCAGAGTCCTCTCTGACCCCGGAATTCCTGCCTGACCTCTTCCTGCCTAGCTATTGGACATTCAGCTCTTTATTAAACCAATCACAGTGACACATCTTCACACAGTGTACAAAATCCCACAACA
Source organism: Peromyscus californicus insignis (assembly GCF_007827085.1). Taxonomy (NCBI): domain Eukaryota; kingdom Metazoa; phylum Chordata; class Mammalia; order Rodentia; family Cricetidae; genus Peromyscus; species Peromyscus californicus. The sequence continues at coordinate 144,937,781 of NW_026294573.1, forward strand.
TATCACTGTCTTCAGGCTGTGGAAGTCACCACATGCTATACAGAAATGAATGATTGGCTGAATTCCCAGTAAACTTTATGGATACTGGAAGGAGAATTCTGGATAATTTTCACATGTCATGAAATATGACATATCTCTCTTTTTTTTTTTTTTTTTTTTTTTTTTGGTTTTTCGAGACAGGGTTTCTCTGTGTAGCTTTGTGCCTTTCCTGGAACTCACTCAGTAGCCCAGGCTGGCCTCGAACTCACAGAGATCCGCCTGGCTCTGCCTCCCGAGTGCTGGGATTAAAGGCGTGCGCCACCACCACCCGGTGACATATCTCTTTCAATCATTATAAAAGGGGTCAAAGGCCATTTGAAGATTGCAGGCCATGCAACAATAGATGTTGGAACATAGTCTTGTTGACCCTTGCTTTACAAGCCACTATTCACTTCTTTGGTAGAATCAACTGTACTCACAGATGTAGCACTCAATGGCAGAAGAGCTTGACGCAAATTCAGCAAAGCATCCATGATGCAAGTTGCCTAGAAATCTTCCATGCTTTGAGCCAAATGAATCTTTTACACAGTTGCTCTCAAGGAATGACTTCAACAGAAATGACAAATGCCCAAACCACTTTGCAGTCAGTTAATGGTCCAAGAGAGAAAACAAAACAAAAAGCAAAAACAACAAAACAAAACAAACTAACAAACAAACAAACAAAACAAAAAACACCAGTCACCTTTTGGTTTGGTTTTGTAGTGTTGGGGATCAAACCCTAAGCCTTATATGGCTACCACTGAGCTACACCAGCTCTCAGTGGCCCTGTGTACTGATGAAGTAGTATTTATTAGCAAGCTAGTTGCTAAACAACATTTCTTTTTCTTTGAGAAAGATGGTGATCATCTTGTGTATCATCCTGAGGTCTTAAGAAATCATTGTAAATGAAACGTATTTACCAAGAGGTCTATGAATTGTCAAAAGAATTCCTGACATAGAGAACATCTTAGAAACATTTAAAGAAACTGAGTAACCTTTTAGCCTTCTCAAATGAAGAACCATCTCTTACCTCTGTACTTTGAGAGTTAGTTATACTTTTAAGTCATTAAAAAAAACAAAAATGAAAGAACAAGCTTCCTGTGCTTTTATGTGAGTGTAGACGGTGCTGAGAAGCCAGGAAGTGCTCTTTGAGTGACGAAAAGTGTCACGCAGTCTTCTGGATTGTCGTTTGCAATCACTGATGGCGCAGGAGAATCTGGACAGCTATGACCTGCCAACAGGGCTGCACATTTTTCCCAGGAGACAATTTTGGAAGAGGCCCAACCCTTAAGAGGAAAGGGATTAAGGCATAAGGACACAGCGGCTGACTGGGCAGAGTCTTTGCCTGAATCCTCAATTCTGATACGTCACACTTATATGTTTGCACAAATTATACCACGGTGTTCTCACAAGTAAAACGAGGCTGGTAGTTATCCTTCACCAACACTATTAAACAAAATGAGAGATCATATGAAAGACAATCAGTAAAATGTCTGGTCCCAGTAAGGATAAAAATGGCAGCTCTATTTTGGCTATTGGATTGTATGTCCATGCATGTGTGTATGTGCATGTGTGCCTCTGTGTGTGTGTGTAAATTCATGCGTGTGTTGGTATATGTTCCATAAAGAATCTTTGAAGTGTGAAACTTCTCACACTCAAACAAATATGGAGCCATTCTCATAAGCAAAACTCTCATAGAGACTTCCTGATTTGTGTGGAGGAGTCAAGATGGGACTGAACAGACACTGTGGCCTGAGAAATCCGAGAAAGGTGCTGCGCATTTCAAGTATATTCTTTGCTGACTGTCAAATGACAAACAAAACCAGCAGAGCAGATCCCAGCAGAAACCAAACCCACCCACCCACAGGCATTGATACAGTTGGATGTACATTCTCTGGCTTATGCTTGTTTGAGGTAGCACAGCATGGGATTTTTTGAGGTTTATAGTGAAATAAATATGCACAAATATATGGAATGTACTCAGATTGGAAAAGCTGCCTTTTGGAATAAATCTAGGAACATAAAGACATTGAAATGCAGCAGTAATAGTAGTGAGTGGTCAGAAAGGTTAGGAATTGGAGCTAAGATATGGCAGTGCCCATGAGAAGCCAGAACTGATGCTTGGTGCAGGTCTCTTCTGGATTTGATGGTAAGACCCTTAGAATCCAAAGCCATCCCTAATGGTGTTGCAGTTAGCCGGGCTTGGGAGTGCTTTTAAGGGGAAAGGTTCATTTTGGATCATAATCTTGAAGGTCTCTGTCCATGGCCAGTTGGTCTTGTTGTTTGGGGTCCCTCTCTCCCCAGTATGCAGAAGCACGTGGTGAACTAAATGGGTCCTCTCACGGCTGAGAAACGAGTGTGAGAAGGTAAGGGCTTACATCCTCAGTGAGCTGAAGTCCACTAGGCCCCGCTCTTAACAGTTCTGCCACCTCCCAACAGTGCCACGGGCTGAAGGACAGGCTCCGGGGGCACTTTCCAGTGTCCATATCCTGCTCTATGAGGAGTGAACCAAGTTACAGAGATGACCCAGGTGAAGGGAGACGATTTGAGCCGATCTGTGTCTCCTCCTAAGTACAGAGCAGAGTGAAGAAAGACTGTGGAAAAGATCATGAGGACTCTGTCATAAGTTCCTCCCACTTAAAACCACTCAGGTGCAGCACACCGTGACAGCCTCATAAGTGATGCGGTTACTGCTATGGTTGTGCAGGGGACTAAGTAAGGCCTGGGCTCAGAGTCCTTATGGTTATGACAAAATTCAGATTATTTCCGGGTGCTGAGGCTGGTAGTAGAACTTGCCTACCAAATGCATTTATTTCTCTGGCAGCTTAGTGGTAAGCTTTTCAAATGCTGCATTTGGCTCCCTCGTCTCCCGAATCCTATTTGTGGCTTTCTTACAAGTGAAAAATATTGACCTATATGGAGTAGGGACAAGTCAGGGGTACTGGCTCTCACCTGTAATCTCAGCCCTCAGAAGTCTGTTCCAGGACGGCTGCTGCGAACCTGAGGACGGCTTGAGCTGCAGAATGACACCCTGGAGAAAAGAGGAACAAAGAACCGCAAACCAAGAAATGAAAGACGATGTAAGAGTGAAGATGTGATCTTATGACTTCTCAGAAGGCTCTGAAAGTGATCAGCCTTCACCACCAGAGGAAGGGACACTTCAGAAAGAACATGACCAGATGCTGTTAGTCATAAAGGCCAAGGCACCTTTTCTGAAAGGAATGTCTGACTGATGACTCCAAGTACCGAAAATGTAACTCTGTCTTCTGTGTTACTGTTTGTGGTTTCTTCCATTTTCACAGGTTTGTCTGTTTTTCATATATTAGTAAAAACCAGAGAGATACATGATGCTTTAAAAAGTTTATAATTCAGACCTCTTTGTCTAGAAAAAAACAGGTTAATCCCACCACTGATTTTGTAACTACCTTAAGTCTCCATTCCTGATTTAGAGTGAAAGTCACTGTGACATTTTATGACTAGAAAACTTACAACAAATACATTTTATAATAAACTAAAAAGTATAAATAGTAATGTTTTAAATTATCCCTCTAAGTTTCATTTCTAATGAAAAGAAAAAAATTAAGATTTAATGGTTTCAAAGTTGCTGGAAATAGTCCTTTATTATTAGTTTAATAGGAAATTTTGCTTCCCCAAATTGGGAAAGTGTCTGTCAGGGTGAGTTGATCATTCTTTTGTACAGTTTTATGGGCTTTACTTTTTCATTTTTCTTAAAAAAAGTTTGTGTAATTATATCATTTCACTTGATCCCTGTCCTCCCTCACATCCTTCCCCTGCTCCCTCACATCCCCATCAAGCCGATGGCCTCTTCTTGATTATTATTGTTACATATATGTGCATAAATATATGAATATGACCTGCTAAATCCATGTGGCTTGCGTGTGTATGGTTTTGTGACTCACTTTGGATAACCTGTTTAGGGAGCTTGTCCCAGGGAGAGGCTAATTCCCCTCTCTCCAGTCCTTCGCTGCTGCCTAGAGTTCTTTGTCTAGGGGTGAGACACTGTGAGATTTCTCCCTTGCAGTTAGCCTGTATGTTGATAGTATCATTCTTCAAGTCTTGCTTATGCAGCCATATTGTTGAGGTATCACCAGGGAAGCTTCCCAGTCATTTCTAGGAGGCACAATCTCACAGCAGACTTCCTGGTCCTCTGGATCTGATGACGTCCAGGGATTAAGCCCTGTGGAGAACAGCCCTGTGCATGGCAGCAACCACAGCCCTGTGCTGGCCTCCCTGGGATTCTAGCCTTTTGATCTGTGTTTACACTGCAGCTTTTCCCTGGTGCTGGAGTGGCCCCGTGATCACACCAGACAAAAAGTGAGTTGGAGCAGGGCAACCTGGGAAGGGCAACAGTGCCTTTCTTTTTTTGTTCCAAACATAAGAAGAAGAGAGAATGGACTTCAGTTTCTCAGATGGGTTTTAAACATCTTGTTCTGACACAACAAAAACAAAGAGAGGAAAAGACTTACCTTCAATGCAAAAATTGCTTATCTTAAAAGAAATGGATTCAAGTCAGTCATTAAAAAAGACTACGTCTGTAAAAATATCTCCATGGCATTATCAAGCAGGATGGCTTTCCTCTGTTGGCTATGCTTCCATATTTAAATCTTTGTAAAAGAAGAACACTGGAAAATCCAGAGTCACCAACTAAGTTTTAAAACATTCTAATGTAAACACTGAATATACAGTCACATGTCAGCGTTTGCATTCAGAGCACTTCTTAGGAGATTACAGGATCCATTGTTGATGTTGCCTGGAACAGAATAAACCATGTCTGGTAGTCCTTGTCTGAGTGGGCTTGACTGCTTTTCTATGTCTTAAAGACGACCTATGCACGTCTAAACAGACACATCCTTGCTTGTAAACAAGCATGCTATGGTCACCTACTGATCAAACTTAATTCTTTTTATCTTTAAAAAATCATTAGTTTTGATAGCTGATCTTTTATTTTTTTAAGTTTGTCTGTTTTCTCTATAGTAGCATGTAGCATGAATCTTAGAAGGTCTTATTAATAAAATCAGGTATTGGGTTAAAGCTGGAAGATCAGAGAAGCAGAACAAGCCACAGCTACCTCACCTTGCCAATTCCTCAGCTGATCCTATTTCCTCAGACTGGAAGCCTCTGAGTCCCCATCCAGAATGAATCTCAGCTAAACTGTTGCTCAAAAGCCTAAAAGCTTAACCAGGCCCTAGTTCCTGGTCCTCACGCCTTAAATACCTTTCTGCTTCCTGCCATCACTTCCTGGGATTAAAGGCGTGAGTCACCATGCCTGGCTGTTTCCAGTGTGGCCTTGAACTCACAGAGCTCCAGATAAATCTCTGCCTCTGGAATGCTAGGATTAAAGGCGTGTGCTACCACTGCCTAACCTCTATGTTTAATATTGTGGCTGTGCTGTTCTCTGGCTCCCAGATAAGTTTATTGGGGTGCACAATGTATTAACCACAGTAGCAAACTACAGTGAATTAATTTTATTTCTCTAGATACTTCCAAGAACAACCAGACTCTGGCACATGAAATGCCCCTCCCCCCAGTAAATGGAAATGAGAGACAAGTGGGGCTTCCACAAATGGTAATAGCAGAGAGTGGAAGATGTGGGTGAAATGCTGGCCTGATGTGACAGACAGCAAGCAGTGTGTGGAGAGGGAGCACTGTGTGGAGAGGGAGCAGTGTGTGGACAGTGAGCAGTGTGTGGAGAGCGAGCAGTGTGTGAAGAGAAAGCAGTGTGTGGACAGCGACCAGTGTGTGGAGAGAAAGCAGTGTGTGGACAGTGAGCAGTGTGTGGACAGTGAGCAATGTGTGGACAGTGAGAAGTGTGTGGAGAGAGAGCAGTGTGTGGACAGCGAGCAGTGTGTGGACAGTGAGCAGTGTGTGGAGAGCGAGCAGTGTGTGGACAGTGAGCAGTGTGTGGACAGTGAGAAGTGTGTGGACAGCGAGCAGTGTGTGGAGAGCAAGCAGTGTGTGGAGAGTGAGCAGTGTGTGGAGAGTGAGCAGTGTGTAGACAGCGAGCAGTGTGTGGAGAGCGAGCAGTGTGTGGAGAGTGAGCAGTGTGTGGAGAGCGAGCAGTGTGTAGACAGCGAGCAGTGTGTGGACAGTGAGCAGTGTGTGGACAGTGAGCAGTGTGTGGACAGTGAGCAGTGTGTGGACAGTGAGCAGTGTGTGGAGAGGGAGCAGTGTGTGGAGAGGGAGCAGTGTGTGGAGAGGGAGCAGTGTGTGGACAGTGAGCAGTGTGTGGACAGTGAGCAGTGTGTGGAGAGCGAGCAGTGTGTAGACAGCGAGCAGTGTGTGGACAGTGAGCAGTGTGTGGACAGTGAGCAGTGTGTGGACAGTGAGCAGTGTGTGGAGAGTGAGCAGTGTGTGGAGAGCGAGCACTGTGTAGACAGCGAGCAGTGTGTGGAGAGTGAGCTGTGTGTGGACAGTGAGCAGTGTGTGGACTGTGAGCAGTGTGTGGACAGTGAGCAGTGTGTGGAGAGCGAGCAGTGTGTGGACAGTGAGCAGTGTGTGGAGAGCGAGCAGTGTGTGGACTGCTAGCAGTGTGTGGAGCACTTCAGGGACATTGCATCTCAGCTCTTCAATGTGCCTCTTGGCAACTAATATTACGTCTCCAAATTGAGGAAGTGGATGAGGAAGCCTACAGAGATGAAATAACCTTCTCAGGGTCACAGAGCCAAAGGACCCCTGGGGCAATAGAAAGGGAGGGCTCTCTTCTTTCCGGGGCACCCCTGTTGCCTTCCCCTTTCCAAGCAGTGTTTCTTCAGTATGGAAGTGATCCTTGGGGTTATCAGGGGTGCTGGGGACAGAGAGGAAGCAGGATGTGAAGTGGCAGCTGTCCCACACAAGCCTTATGCAGCAAGGGGTATTTAAACCCAGAGGTAGAAACAGTATCGGTTCGATCCCACATTTGGGTTTGATTTTGCAGATAATCTACTGTCCTCACTAACTTCTAGCTGAAGAAGACATCACCAAGCTTTTCTCCCCAATCCCTTTAAAAGTCCAAGATCCCAGGTACAGCAGGTCACAAAATTGAGGCAAAGTCTCTCTTTCTTGGGGGATCTAAAATAAACAGTGAACAAAACTTTCAGCAGCTGTTTAACTTAGTCCAGAGGGCATCACTGCTTCACTGTTTGATTTCAGGGTCAGAGCACGTTCCTACTTAGTACCCACAAGGCTTGCTATGAGGGACTCTTAACAGGGTCCATGCAAATACAGTGGAAGATTAATAGGAAGACCTGGCTACGAGACATACGAAATGAAATATGGTGACAGATAATATATTTCAGTTTGAATTTTCAATGTTATTATATAAATGTTCTTAATTAATATTAAAACAACAATTAATGAAAAATATCAAGCCTATTGGCTTGATAAATGAAACAGTGTCTTTTTCAAGGGCATTAGTTTTTTTTTTATTCTTCTCTGATTCCAAATGTAATGCAGATTAAGATTCAGCCATGAACTTCAGTAAATATACACGAAATTAGGAATTACCTGAACTGATGCTTTTGTGAATCCTATGGAGACTGGCAGAGAGAGACTGGCAGAGACTGTCCTACATTTTCATCTCCTCTCTTTCTACCTCTCTACCTCTCTTCTCTCTCCTTTTCTTTCTCTCTCCTTCTTTCCTATGAGAGTACACATTACCAACACATAGCAAATAGTCAGCAAATAATCAATACTGTCCAAATGGTTATATAAGCATTTCTTTTGCAATATTGAAGTCATAGATGACACTAGTTTTGTGTGCAGTGAAGTTGACAGTCCTCAGAAGCAGTGAAGCAGAATGATCATACAAGCTATATTGACTTTTTTGTAGTGTAATATCCAGAAACACAGCTTAAACCAACTTCATCATAACAGAGGCCTTCCTGATTGCTCTAACTTGAAGCCAGAGAAAGGTTTATTCTTTTATTTGTCTGATTCCAGTGGTTAAGGCAGTGACATCATCTCCTCTCTTTCTCTTCCTCGCATTTCTCATTTCTACTTGTTTCTGTGTCTTCGGTTTGCATGTTAGATGTATGCTTTCATGCTCTCTTACCCTCTCTCTACATTGCTGAACAGTCTTAGGCTGATAGCTGTACTACCTGGATTCAACAAGAGAAAACATAACTTCCTAGCAGTGTAGAAAGTGATTAGCTGAAGTCACAAGTCCACTCTGAAACAATCCTGTATCTTGAGTGTGGCTCTGACATTAGTTATAGCCTCCATCCTCCTGAGGAAGGGTGTGGGGTTGCTGGTGGCCTTGAATTTGTTAGCAATGGTTTTGCCACAGTAGAGGTTCTCTCCATAGGAACCAAGAAAGAGGATGTCAAGTGCATTGGCTACAGAGCTGACTGTACCCAGGAGAGTTTTCTCCACCAGTATTCTTCATAAATGGTTTCAATTTAGAATTAAGCCTCAGATTGACCTGCTTTAGGATAAAAAGTTATTTATGAAGTGAAACAAAATGCTTTTTCTCTTTTTTAAATTATTTTTTAAAATTTTATAATTTAATTTAATTTTACATATCAGCCAAGGCATCACTTGTGTGCCTAGATTCTCCTCCTCTTCCTTCTCTCCCTGGAAGTGCCACCTACACCTATACCTCCTGCCTAGCTATTGGCTGTTCAGCTTTTTATTACACCAGTCACAGCAATACATCTTCACACAGTGTACAAATATCCCACAACATTTCTCTCTTTTTGTCTAAGTAAAAAGGAAAGGTTTTAACTATAACATAGTAAAACGATATACAATAAGAACAATTATCAGGTAAGAATTATATTCACAATATCCAGTCCATTTGTATTTGGCAAATTTCAGAGAAAGTATTGTATTACCTATCCTATCTTAGCGAGTCCAAAATTTTATACCTAAACCATTTTCTATCGTAACTTGTATTATCACCCTAAAAATATCTTTTTAGACCTTAAAACATCTTCTTAGATAAACAACTTATGTGTTTATGTATCTTAACCTTATAAACTTTACATCTTTTATGTAAGTTTCTTTTCTAAATTTGATAACAAGGAAAACTGTAAAACTATAACTATTTAGTCTTCAACGCCATCAAAGACCCGAGAAGGATATAATATTACCTGAGGAAACATGAAGTGCAGAGCAAGCAACTTCCAAAACTATAGAAATGACAGAAACAGCTGGCTGCCTGGACAGTCACCCAAGGTTCCTCTGCAGACCTAGACTATCTGACAGACTTTTCTGTAAAGCAGGAATTTTGAAGGACTATCCTACCTTGTCTTGGCAAAGTTTGAAAGTCAATTTCATTTATGTCCTGCTTGTTCAATTTGGACATCATACTGTCAGCAGTCGAGGCAAGAGCAGTTTTTGGCACAGTGGATAACTTTGCCATAATAAAAGCAAACTCCATATAGAGGTTCTTTGATGCCCATCATCCTTTTTTTGAAGTAGATTAGTGCTTCCAGGGGCAAACACATCTCACTGTCATGAAAAGTCTTACGTTATTAAAACATCTTAAATGCCAAATTCTGTAGGTCTCTAAAGTGTTTGAAGATAATCTAAAATATATCTCTGTATGATCTGGAAAACATACCTAACATGACTACAAGTTTGATTGTTATAGATGACTAACTACTAACCTGAATTTCTTAATTATCCTAAACAGTTTATATTAATAGCTTTCAAGGACTAGAACTTTATATTATGTCTTTAAGGTATAATACCTTAAATAAGAGTAGAAACACACACACACACACACACACACACACACACACACACACACATGCATATATATATATATATACATATGTAGTATGTTATAACAAAAATAACATTAAATTTGTACCAATATTCAAAAATACCTTAAGCAAGAGTAGAAACAGATATACAGTATGTTTTAACAAAATAACATTAAATTTGTATCAATATACAAAAATTCATGTTAGTGTAAAATATTTGAGACTAGTAATTGCTTTTTAGTCTAAAAGTAGATTCAACAATCTATCCTTTTATCCTATCATTTCTATATCCCCCTTTTTCTTTTCAGAAAGATCCTTGAATCCAACCTCCCTTGCTTAGTTTCCTCCCTTACCATAATCAGTAACAATTTGCAACCAAACCCTCTAAATAATGAAAAATATCTATAACCCACCAAATGACCAAAAACTACCACCCCACCTCCTGAGAATGTGGGCATCATGTTCCTAAAGTTACTTCCTGTTGCCTGGGGCAATGACATCTTTAAGGGACCCTGAAAAATTGAGATAATGGTAAAGTCCAGGGAGAGCTAGCTGTATCATTTGTTGTCCAGTCTCTGTAGAATGGAAAAGTGCAGGGCTTACCTGAAGTCCTGGCTAGAGTAGTCTGTGAGGCTGCACATCCTTAGCTAACTGCTTGGAAGTTGTCCTGAGCAGTTTGTAGTCCAAAGCTGATCTTTGGTGGTATTTGCCAGCTTAGTGCCATTACCATGATCCAGGTGGAATCCTTGTGAGGCCCCATCATCTTTTTGGAGACTTCAAAGGTCATCGTTAGGAATGGTTATGGTTTACTGCAGAAAATTTAAACATTTTAAATGTCATGTGCAGCAGATCTTGGACAGGTTAAAGGACCACAATCTGTTAAATATATCTGGGGTATACAAACTTAATTCCTAGTTGTCTGCTTCAGACTCAAGCCTGAAATCATGTGCAGGAAGTTAGATGAAGCCTATTTCTAGAATTAGTACTTTATATGACCATTAATATCAAAACAGAAGGTTTAAATATATATATAGCAACTTAAAAGTTTAGAGCTAATATTTATACCTTAAGAAAATTTAAAGAGTCAAAATAAAACCAAAAGATTACAAGATTAGTGACAACAGTAAAGTTCCTTAATTTTTTTTTCTATTCCATACCAGGTGGATTTTCTGACATAAGACAGATTTTGGATTTTCCTTTAACAACATGCTTGGGTTTAGAGAAGGAGAGAGTCATGCTCCAACTCCAAAGCCAGCTTTGATTTTTAATAAAATTGGGACCACAAAAAATAACATTTGCCTTTTATGTTTGAAGAGAGCAGCAGAAACAAATATTTGGGAAGACATGAAAATTTATTTTGTTGGAGTTGTGCTATGCCATTACACCAATTTACTCTTTTTTTTGGGACCTATTCTCTTCCTGGTTTGTCCTTCTTCAGATGTCTCATTTATCCAGTGGTCTTCAGATTCCTTAGCAGGATGCTTTCATTCTCCTGGAAAGACAAAAACAAAACCCTGCCCCAACCCTAACTTTGGGTAGCTCCTTTTTTGGCAAGTTGTATCATTGTCAAGACACATTTTTTTGGCAAAAGAAAAACTATTATCTCTTAATAATAAAAAATTAGCCGGGCGGTGGTGGCGCACGCCTTTAATCCCAGCACTCGGGAGGCAGAGCCAGGCGGATCTCTGTGAGTTCGAGGCCAGCCTGGGCTACCAAGTGAGTTCCAGGAAAAGGCACAAAGCTACACAGAGAAACCCTGTCTCGAAAAACCAAAAAAAAAAAATAAATAAATAAATAAAAATAAAAAATTAATTTTTTCATACCTGATAAAATTAAAGGTATTTGTTAGTCTTACTAGTTAGTTTAGATTGAATGACCAAGCTGCTTGATAAACTATTGTCTCTCTTAATCAAGAAGTCTCTACTGTTCAATTCTAATCATTATCTTGATAATATCCATATCTTCTCTTCTACTGTAGAAACAAAAGCAAACCTCTTTCCAATGTAACACATAGCCTGTTTTCCATTCTGAGGTGAACACATCTTTAAAGTGTACAGGCTGATTTAAATCAGCAGTTTTTTCTATTATCCAATGTCTCTCCCCAGCTTTTGTTCCTTTCTCATTAGCATATAAAATTTAAAGTTAATAAAACACTGTGTAATCTATTGTTGGGGGGGTCCTTTATTACCCCTTTCTGTTTATTAGGCATATCTTTTCAAGTGTGATTCGATCTTTCTGTAACTGCTTGTCCCATAGGATTATGTGGTATACCTGTAATATGCTTTATGTTCTAATATACAAAAACTGTTTCATTTTACTAGAGACATATGCTGGAGCATTGTCAGTCTTAATTGGTACAGGTATTCCCATGATGGCCTTGACTTCTAATAAATGTGTAATTACAGAATCAGCCTTTTCAGAATTCAAAGCAATTGCCCATTGAAATCCTGATGTATCTTTGGTATGGTGTATGTATTTTAATTCTCCAAAATCTGCAAAATGAAACACATCCATTTGCCAAATTTCATTTCTTTGGGTACCCTTTGGGTTACTTCCTGCAGGTAATGGAGTTTGATTATGCAAAGAACAAATAGGACATTTCCTTATAATTTCCTTGGCTTGTTGCCAGGTGATAGAAAAATCTTTCTTTACATCTTTGTTATTAACATGGTGATTCTTTTTTTTTAAACTTTTTATTTATTCTTTGTGTCTTTCACATCATTTTTCTCTATCCCATTCATTTCCCTGTCCCTTCGTATCCACCCTCTGCCCTTGCAACCCCCCCCCAATAAAATAAAATAAAATTTAAGAGAAAAAAAAAGCAAAACAGAAAAACGAATCTCATCATGGAGGCTGTAGTGTGGCACAGTGAGTCACAGTAAACCCTTTTATCCATATATCTTGCAAGTGTTCATTGCACAGAATCATTGGTCTGGTTTGAGGCCTCTGGTTTCTGCTACATTATTGATGCTGGGTCCTCACTGAAACTCCTCTTGGTTATCCTGTTGTTGCCCTATGTAATGGAGATCCTACAGCTCCAAAGACTTGTCCCTTCATATGCTCCAGCAGATCACAGATGGGGTGGATATTGGAGTGGGCCAACTCATAACCCTGGTTCTGGGCCTGAGTAGTTGCAGGGTTCGTCAGCCTGCCAGCTCTCCTTTGTCCTCACTACTAGGGTGAGATTTCCTATATTGCCATGGCTAGTTCATCCCTTGCAGCAATGAGTAAGTGGGAGGGCCAGTCCTCCTGCTCTCGTGTCCTCAGGGTCGGCTCTCCCACACTTACAGGGCCAGCTCTACTGTGTTGGTGGGCATGGCATAGGGGCCACTCTCCAGAGTGCTGCAGCTGATGAGTGGGGCAGGGACAGCTCTCTTGCTCTTATGACCTCAGGGCCAGCTCTCCCACTTGCCACAGGCATTGATGGAAGGGGGTGGGAGAGGGCATCTCTCTCTGCCCATGCCACCACATGACAGATGAGTAATGGGGGCAGCTCTTCCATGCTCACAACTTTGGGGCTGGCTTACCCATACCAACAGGATTGGCTCTATTGTGCTGCCCAGGCAAGGTGCAGAGCCTGCTCTTCCAAGTGCACTTGTTGGGGAACAGCAGCAGCTCTCCTGCTCTTGTGGTCTCAAGGCCAGCTCTCCTACCTGCCTCAGGCATTGATGGGTGGGGGCATTTCTCCCCTGTCCATAACATGGTGTTTCTTCTAAAATTCTGAGGCTTCCAGCACATTTCCTACCAATAGTTGATCAATTTCATCACTATCTTGTGCTAGAGGACCTGGTAGACACATATGAGATCTGATATGTGTTATATACAAGGGATGATTTCTATTTCTGATTATTTGTTGTAGTTGAGTAAATAACAAAGCTAATTCAGAATCCCTTAGAATAATTTCAGCAGTTTCAATATGTAAAACAACTTTCTGCATATTGAGAATTAGTAACTATATTAGAAGGTTCTGGAAAAAATCTAATAATACCATGAGAATAGCATATAATTCTGATTTTTTTTTTTTTTTTTGGTTTTTCGAGACAGGGTTTCTCTGTGTAGCTTTGTGCCTTTTCTGGGACTCACTTGGTAGCCCAGGCTGGCCTCGAACTCACAGAGATCCGCCTGGCTCTGCCTCCCGAGTGCTGGGATTAAAGGCGTGTGCCACCACTGCCCGGCCATAATTCTGATTTTTGAACTGAATCATAAGGGCTTTGAGCCACTTTACTTGATTTTCCTAACTTATAACCTGCCTTTTCTGATTTATTTGTATCAGTATAGAATGTAGGGGAAATTGACATTCCCTTTATTATATGAGGGAGAATTCAATTAGTTCTTTTTATAAACTGAAATCTCCTGTTTTGGGGATATCTGTTGCTAATCACTCCCCAAAAAATTACTGTAAGCTCTTTGTCAGTGTTCATTTTCTGCCCATAATGAGGCAATTTCAGCACTAGTAAAATGTATAACAATTTCTGCTGGGTCTATTCCTGCTAATAAAAAAAGTCTGAGTCTTCCTTTCAGAATCAGTTCAGAAACCTTTTCTACATAGATCTCTAACTTTTACTCTGTGTGATAAAAATATCCATTCTAAGATATTATCTTCTCTCTGCACAAGAATTTCTGTAAGAGATTGAACAGAAGGTAAAATAACAGAATATAATCAAGCTCTGGATCTAAGCAATCCACATCTGAATCCTGTAATTTCTTTTCTACCAGAGTCAATCCTCTCTCAGCCTCAGCTGACAGTTTCCTTGGATTATTTCCTTGTAAGATTTGAAATAAATTACTTAGTTCTTGAGTTGTTACTCCAGTTGTTAATCCAATAATTGTGGGCTGAAGCCAATTAATATCTCCCAGTAATTTTTGAAAAACCATTGAAAGTTCATAATTGGTATCTTTTGATTTATACTTTTTGTGGTTGAATTTTCTGTAAACCTATCTTTTACCCTAAATAATTAATAGGGTCTCCTCTTCATATTTTTTTCAGGAGCAATTTGGAATACCCAATGAGGCAAAATTGTCTTTACTTCTTGAAACACTTTTTCCAAGGTATTTGCATCTGAATCAGCTAGTAAGATATTGTCCATATAATGGTAAATCATTAACTGAGAGAACTGTTTATGAATTAGTTCTAATGGCTGTTGTACAAAATATTGGTACAGGGTGAGAACTTTCCAGTGGTACCTTTTAACAGGCTGGAAATTATAAGTAGACACCATGAAGGCAATTTTTTCTCTATCCTGTTTTTGTAAAGGTATGGTTAAAAAAACCTAGTTTTTTAAATCAATCACTATAATAGACCATCCCTTAGATAATAAGGCTGTAAAGAGTCCACTGTATGATTTATTTATGGCTCTTAAATCTGTTAAAATCCTCCATTTTCCAGATTTCTTTTTAATGAGCAATATAGGAGAATTCTAAGGACTAGTTGATTCTTCATTATGTTGAGCATTTAGCTGCTCCTATACCAGCTGTTCTATTGCCTGCAATTTTTCTGATGTAAAAGGTCATTGTTCTACCCAGACAGATTTGTCAGTTAACTATTTTAAAGGTAGGGCTATTGGTACTTTTGAAAGACCAACATCTGTTGTGCCCTGCTTATATACAACCTGAACTCTCTGTGACTGTTCTTGATATATGTCTTTTAATATTTCTCTCAGAAGTATTTTTTGTTTTATGGTTTGTTTATGAGATTGGAGGAATTAATCTGTGCTTTCCATTGCTGCAACAAATGATATCCCCATAAATTCATTCCTACATTAGCCACATACGGTTTTAATTTTCCTGTCTGTCCTTCTGTCCCTATACAGTCAACCCTTTGCACTTTGTTTTACCTGAAATGAAGTTTCCTAGAAGCTGAACATTATTTCCTGAAGAGGCCAATCTGGATGCCAAGATTTTGGTGAAATTATTGTTACATCTGCACTTGTGTCTACAATACCCTCAATTTCAATGCCCTTTATTTGTTTTTTTAGTTTTGGGCTCTGATCATTTATAGAAATTTGCCAAAATAATTGTTTTCCAGTCTCTCCTGAACTTTTTGTTGTATCTATTGAAGCTGCTGTGTCCTTAATCATATCCAGAGCAGTGTGGTTTCTAACAACACATATTAAGTCTTTTAATTGCTCTGTGGATGAGTTTCTCTGTTGCTGACAGAGAATGATTGAACAAAATTTGATATTGGAGCCTGCATGAGGCCCCACAGGGCATTTCCCAGTCTGCACACTCCAGAAAGCTGAGACCTTCTGTTTGGATTATCTGTAGAAAAAAAGGTTGTTTCTAGGAATGTTGCTAGGAACACCTTGCCTACAATCCCTTTTCAGATGACCTTGTTTACCACAATTAAAACATCTGACCTTTTTTTTTTTTCTTCGAGACAGGGTTTCTCAGTGTAGCTTTGCGCCTTTCCTGGAACTCACTTTGGAGACCAGGCTGGCCTCAAACTCACAGAGATCCACAGGCCTCTACCTCCTGAGTGCTGGGATTAAAGGCATGTGCCACCACCACCTGGCCAACATCTGACCTTTTGATTTTTCTTGAAATTTTTAGAAATCACTTCTCCTATCCAAGTATCATCATAAGTGTGAGATCCAATATCAGCTCTATTTTGGATCCATTAATCTGTTGGTGCTGATCTTCCCTTTAAAGGCCTAATAACCCCCTTTGTATTCTGAATTAGCATTTTCAAAAGTCCAAGATTCAATTAATATTTGTCTAACTTCTGGATCTAGTATCATCCTGCTAACAGCTGAAGTCAATCTTTGAAAAAAAAATCAGTGAAGGCTTCTTTGAGTCTTGTATTATTTTAGTAAATGACTGAGTCCTCTTTCCTGTTTCTTCGACTCTATCCCTATTAAAAGCTGCTATATGGCATAGAGCCAAGGTGTGATCATTAAATGTAGGCTGTTTTTGCAAATCAGCATACTGACCTTCACTGAGAAGCTAATCTTAGGAAATTTCAATACCTCTAACCCTACTTCATTTTTCTATGACCCTAGCTTCCTCTCCCCACCATGTTTTCTATTGTAACTGAGGGCCAGCCTCTAATATTGCTGTAGTTAAATCTTTCCAGTCTTGTGGAATAATTCTGTTCCAAGTAGCCCATGAATTTAATATCTGCTTCATAAAGGGTGAATGCATGCCATATGAAATGACTACTTCCTTAAATCTCTTCAAATCTAACATTTCTACAGGATCCCAGTTAATTTCTGCATAGCCTTTGAGGAGATTATCATCTGATGGTCATTCTTGTATGGTAACTGGATAAGGTAAGGTTGGTTTTCTATTTACCTTAGGCCACTCCTCTTCAGTTTCATAATGCAGTGCTGAGATAGGTTCTACTCTAAATTCCTCTGTCTGTGTCTAAGCATTTTTATTATTTTCATTAGTAGGTCTTTCTAAGGCTTGTATATTATTAGTAGTAAGTCTTCCTAAAGCTTGTTGGGCATTGGGCACCATATCAATATAAGTACTTCTAAGACTTGTATTTTATCAACCAAATTTTTTATTATTTTCATTAGTAAGTCTTTCTAAGGCTTATCAATAGTAAGTATTCCTAAAGCTTGTATCTTATCAATAGTAAGTCTTCCTAAAGCTTGTACCTTAACAGTCAAATTTTCATATTTGGTGCAATTATCAAACCACCTTTTTAAGGATAAATATGAATTACCAAAACTGATAATTACAATTGGCAATATGTCAATCCCAGCTAAGTGGTTTATCCCTCATTCATTTTTTTTCATTTTCAATCCATCTATAGAAGCACTATACAGAGTCCTAACTTCCTGTATTATAATATTTCTGATTCTTAACATGAGAAAGATTTTTCTTTTTAGTATTATTTTACTCTATTCTTAAGGACTTCCAAAGTGTCTTACCAAATTTGCTGACTTCTCAGTTTGTTCACAGTAACAGCGCCATCAGTGGTGGGCTTGAACCCCTCCCGTGATTTCCAAGTGTAAGTCCACTTTTCAGAGTCCTGTGAGCAGATCTCCAAAAGGCTAGCTGGCTTAACTTCTTCATCTGTGTGGTTATACCTCACATTGGGCACCACATGTAATGAGTCTTTTTCTGTCCCACCAGCCAGCTCCCAAATAATGACATGGAGACTTCTTATTATGAAAGCTCAGCCTACAGCTTAGGCTTGTTCCTAACTAGTGCTTATAACTTAGATTAACACATTTATATTAATCTATGTTCTATCACATGGCATTTCCTCTCTTCTATCTTACACCCCTGCTTCCTTTCCATGTTTCTTAGTGTCTCTTGTGCTCCTGGATTTATGATGAGGTCCCATCCCAATAAACCCATTGGGAAATGAAAATATCTTACCTTGAAAAGAAAATATGTTTAGTATGCTTAGCCAAATGCACATCTTGGCTTCATCTTGCCTGTTCAAACACTCTCAGAACAGTTTTGCTAGCCAATAGCTGGGCAGAATCATGTGACACAGAGCTTCTGTCATAATGAAGTGTGACTATCTTAAGCACTTGATTGTTGGACTGAAAGTGAGAAGAATGGCTGTATGGGTGTGTTGTTATATCACATAAGAGTAACAAAATTGTGTGTTGAACTATCACATGTGAGGAACCATCTGTATTTTATAATGTCTTGTAGTCAGAACTGGTTTTTTAGCTGTGTTGCTTCAGTTCACCTTCACCAACTCTGCTTTTTATTTTCCCTGAAAATCCTTTCCCCACTTGGAGGCTACATTTCTGCATCCCTTTTCCCTAGCTATTGTTACAGGCTGTTGCAGGCTCCTGCGGTGGGAAGCCCCAATTAGTAAGTTATATAACATAGCATGAAACCCCGGGCTCTGGAGAAGAGGGGCACAGGCTTGGTGCCAGGGCAGGGCCGAGCAGCTTTCTCCACCTGTGCTTCTCAGCCTTTGTCCCAGTGCTTAGGTTAGGCTGGACATCCAGTAACTTCACTTAGATATGAATTCACTTTGAGTTTCTGCAGCATGGACCTTTCTCTTCACTCTCCAGCCCAACCACTGAAAATTGCAATGCCAAATTAGTACCTTTCCTGTCCAACTGCTCAGTGGGCTCATTTGTTTATCAGTGCAAGTTGGTCTGCTTCTAGAACATTGCAGGTTTAGAAGACAAGTCTTTAGTCTCCCCACACCTCATTCTTTAAAGAGACCAAGCCCGCAGCTCTCCCCATTGGTCTTCTTGGTTGTTATTGGTATTTTTCAGGACACTGTTCATCCACTTGTGTTTCTTACCAAGAAGTTCCCATTTCTGAAGCCCATGAGGGCTAAGAATGATAGCTCTCAGCTGATTCATTTGTTGGGAGGCACACCACAGGCAAGTCACACAGTGAGAGGGAATTGTCTCCAGCTAAATGGAACTACAATGTAAGGAACACATGTAAGGCCTAGGGTGAACAACCCTGGTCAGGAGTGATAAGCAATAGAATGATGTAAGTAAACCACAAATGGAGTAGTGATAAGCTATAAGCTATGTGTGGAAGTAGGGATAAGACTAGAAACCCAGCCAGGAAAGAATATAAAAGATGAAGCCTCAGACCCGACAAACAGAGTTCATCAGGCCCTCATGCGAGACAACTCTCCTCTGCCAGAGACATGAGATCCTGTCCCCAGTGCAGATGTGGCTGACCTGAGGAAGGCTGACCCAAGATCCAGAGGAACAGATGTGGCGAGTCCGGACCTGTACACCCGGAGAGGTACTCCTGCTTCCATTTGGAAGACAGGATGAATATTGCTTGTAATCTTACTGTGTGAATAAATGAGTGTTATACCAAGTCTGAATCAAGAGTGATTATTCCTCCCCCGTAACCGGGGTATGTGCTCACTACATACACTGATAGTAACTCATGGTTGCTGCTGCCCAGACACCTTAACAGTCATTTGTCAGTCATCACTCTGTCTTTGAAAAGGAGAGGCAGAGCAGAGTGTTCCTGTGGGGGAAAGAGACTGAAGGTTGGCCGTGCAGGTTGGGCGGTGATTGGTGATTAGGGAGCATTGATCTGGACGCCTGCAGTGCAGCTGTTCTGTGGAGGACAAGGCACTCCAGGCTCTCTGTTTGGTCCCTTAGAGACTCACTGGCCAGGATTGCAGTTACTGCTTCCTCCTCCCAACCTGTCCCTTCTTAAAATGCAAGCAAATTGGAGTCTGCCTGAGCCCAATTTGTTGCTACAATAACCTTCCAGACTCAGAATTGAGTGGTTTATAAAGAAACAGAAATATTTGGCTCCCATTTCTGGATGCTGGAAGTCCAAGATCAGGGCACCAACTCTGGGGCATTAACTCTGGGGCCTGAGGGTTGCCCCCCCTCGTGACCTCACTTTCTGAAGGCCCTACCTCTTCTTAGTGTCATCTCAGGGAGGAGTTTCAGCATATGAATTTAGGGATGACAGAGGCATTCAGACCTTAGCAGAGTCTCTCCCTGCTGTGAATAGTTTTCTTAGCTTCCAGAACAAATAGAGGCCCTGTGTCACCCAAGGAGCAAAAACATTACTCAGAAAAGAATTGGTGAAATATTAGAAAAGTGTCAGATTTTGTTGCAGTTAAAAGAAAACACTTTCAAGATCAATCCTGATGATTGCAAGAAAGAGTCCTAGTTAGCCCTGCCCCCTCTCCTGTTCTCTATTACAGACTTCCTGTAACAACCACTCCCAAACTGTAAGGAGGCACTCCCAACTTAATGACTTCTGACAACAATCACCTTATAAGCAGTGTTGGGGTGTGAAGGTCGAGGTCCAGGATGACTCAGGTAAATCTGCCCAGGGCCCCAGTAGCCCCAGGGAGACAAAAGCTGGAGCTAGAACAGTGGGGAGCTGAAAGGTGGAGGCTGCCAGAGCAGATCTCTTTTGTCTCTCCTCAGGCAGTCCCTCACTTTGACTTCCTATATAGGCCAGCTTGGGTCCCTCATAGCACAGTGGCTTTGGCTGCTGGAATTACTAGATGGGATTACTATCCATTTGTGCTCTAGGGATCAGCTAGAACTCACTTTGCTCTCTATGACATAGCCTTCTGGGTCCATAGTGATGTTTTTGCCATACCTAAAACTCACTTTGCTCTCTATGATATAGCCTTCTGGGTCCATAGTGATGTTTCTGCCATACCTCGTTGGTCAGCCAGCCGTGCAAGCCAAGATTGCATCAGGTTGTAGAGGAAACTTCTAAGGTCAGTGCTTGTCTCTGAAAGAGTCTGCAAAGATATTTTAAAAGTACCTCACCTCTCTAACACAATGTTAATATATCTTATATTTTAATTTAATTATTTAGAGAGAGAGAGAGAGAGAGAGAGAGAGAGAGAGAGAGAGAGAGAGAGAGTGTGTGTGTGTGTGTGTGTGTGCTCGTGTGTGCTGTGTCTGTGTTGGTGAAAGTACCTGTGGCCGGGGTGCACGTGTGGAGGTCAGAGGAGAACTCTGGAGAACCTGTTCTCTCCTGCCACCTTGTGGGATCCAGGGATTAAACGCAGGTCATCAGGCGTGCACTCACATGCCTCTGTACTGGCGGAGACATTTTATTTTACTTTTTTAAATTATTTTTTTCATTTTAGGCTAAATGTCTGCAGCCCCTCCTTTGAAAAAAAATCCTAGTGGATCAGTTGATTTAAAGAGTTAAAAATAAAAAAGCACATGCTCACTATAAGGTTCCATTGCAGGTTGGTGGATCAGGGCAGATCATGAGTAGCACGGATCCTTTGTGAATGTATCAAATGGGCCCCATTCATGTCAGACACTCTGTGGACAGTTAGTGAAGAGTGACAGAATGAACAAATGAATATATAATGAATTAGTTCACATATCTGCCATCAATCAAAGGAGCTTTTAAGCCAAATAGACTAGAAAGCCAACAGAATGAATTATAACTTGGCATGTTGGGTAAGGAAATATGTTTCTAAAACATAATTAGTATAGTGTTTGTTTTACTTTGTTTTGTTTTATTTGTATATATAATTTAGTTAAAAGCAGTTGTATATATTCAAGTAACTGTCTGATTTGATGAGAGACACAAGTGTAGGGAATGTTTCCTGAAGAGCATTTGGAGGCTGCCTGGCAAGTGTCTGTGGTGTGCAGGAGCAGCCCACTCACTGTTAAGGGGGTAAGGCGGAAATACTGCTAATATTGTAGGCTTCATGGGGTTCACCATGGGCTTCATCCTTCCCTGCAAAAGTGATGCCAGAAGTAGAGGACTAAGAAGTTATTCAGCTTAATTTTTATTTATTTATTTATTTTACATCCTGACCACATTTTGCCCTTCCTCCTCTCCTCCCATTCCATCCCCCACCCCATCTGTCCCAACCCCCGCCCCAATCCACTGCTCTTTTATTTCTGTTCAGAAAGGGGCAGGCCTCCCCTGGGTATCAACAAAGCCTAGCATATCCAGTTGTAGTAAGACTAAGCACCTCTCCTTGTATCAAGGCTGAGCAAGGGGACCCAGTATGAGGAGTAGGTTATTAAACTTCTAGACATATAATATTGTACTATTCTCATTGACCCAAGGTTCAAAGGAGTTTTAGAGGCTCATTTGAGTCTGGCTTCCGTTTACACATCAATGTCTTGGGTTCTAGTCTACACTGAGGCTACTCTTGGGATTGCCAAGTGGCACACCAGGGAATGCTCTATGTATGCAAGAGTCCTTCCTGGAATCCCAATGGCTAGTCCTTACCATTATGTCCCTGTCTGATTGCACCCAACATTGTTCTCCAGGGACATCTTTCCAGCTGTGGCCCTATGTATGCAAAGATGTTCCATCAAAGATGTTTGACCTGAGCATGTGTGTGTGCATTTCAGGGAAATGTCTCCAGAAGCAGTGGGGAAAGCTTGGAGATGGGGGTGGGGGCATGGTACTTTGTAACTCCAGGTGGAGCCACGGTAATCTCATCCAGGTGGCATTGGTCATGCAGGTGGCCAGAAGTGCACATACATAAGCTTCTAGGACAAATGTGAAATTATATAAATTCCTTGAGATCAAGAGACAGTGTGAGGTGGGGAGACAACTTGTATTTGAGGGTATTTCTCTCTGGGTGGGTCAGAGTGTGGCCCATTGAAAGCAATATGAGATGAAGAATGACAGGGCTTAGTTTGGGAGAGACCAAAGAGTTACATTCAACTTTTATTACTGACAGAGAAGAAACTGAGGGTCACAAGGTTGTTTGTTCACTGCAAAGAACTTTCTTTTCAGTAGATCTGAGAAGATTTATGTCTAACCACTGTTCCTTGGGTAGCAAGAATTGAGGGAGTGATACTTGTTTAGATGTGTAGATTTTTTTTTTTAAAGACAGGGTCTCACTGTGTAGCCATTGCTGGCCTGGAACTCATTATATAGACTAGGCTGGCTTTGAGCACACAAAGATCCTATTGCCTCTGCCTCACAAGTGCTGGAATTAAAGGTGTGCTCCACCTTACCTGATCCTGGCTCTTCAAAAGTTATTTCTTTTATTTATTTATTTTTTGAGCTTCCAATTTCCTTCTTCCTTCCAAACCCTTCCATATACCCCTCATTGCTCTTTCAAATTCATGGCTGATTTTTTGCTGCTTTTTTTTAGTTAGTTGTTGTTGTGTGTGGGAGCCCACAGAGATTTCCTAGTGAAATCTGAATTTGCTTTACCAGAAGGACTGCATAAGAATATGATTGGACCATGGGCCTGAGTACCAGGTGTTTGGAAGGGTCTACACTTGGCTGTATCTAGCAAGGGGGAAGTCTTTTGCCTTGCCCCATGGCATTGTTATAAAAAGCCCTTTTGAATAAAGTTCTGGGCTGGTGGATAAGGATCCAGGCCCTCCCGAGGCTATCCTGTGTTTCTGTCTTTTTCTTTTCCCTTTATATTTCTATTGAAATTTCTTATTCCTTACTCCTCAAGAGTATCCTGGGAAAAAAGTGTAAGGTTGAGGCCTTGTGGTCGTTCACCTATCTGAGTTAGCATGAGTATTGCTGTCGTCCTTGATCAGCTCATATTTGGGCAGTCACACTGGGGAGACTTTATGGGGGTAGTTTCTAGAATTATTAGGAGACACAATCTCAGAAAATTCCCTGATCCTCTGGCTCTTACAAACTTTGCATCTTTACTTCCAGAATATTCCCTGGTATGGGAGTGTTTTGTAGATGTATTCATTGGGACTAGGGTCCACAACTCTGCATTTAGATTGGTTATGGTGTTCTGTAATGGTCTTTGTCAGTTGCAAAGAGAAGTATAAGGACAAAAATTTGCAATGTAGTTAGGGATTATGCTGGTTTAGTGAAGTGGTGGTTGTAGATTCTCCTTCAAGATCCAATCTTCACTAGCCCTGGGTAGTTGATTAAGTTTCCAGTACCAGTCATGATTTCCCTCTCGTTGAACAGGTCTTAAGTTCAATTGGATATCACCAAGGTACACATGCCTCTGCTGCACCTTCAGGGTTATTGTGCCATGCTGGTTGTTGTTACGGTTCACAGGCATCACAACTGGGAAGGACTTGGTTGCTTCCCTCATTTGGAAGCTTGCATGGTGCCTTCTGGTGCCATGAATGCTAGTCCTCAGAGCGGATGACTTTAGGTCGGATCCCCGGCTTCTGAAGTGCATGGTGTCTTCAGCGACAGGACTTACCTTGCACCTCTGGGACAACCAAGGGCAACAGCAATAGTTCATGATTTGGGACTCTCTTAGACAACCCACCAACAACTCAAAAGAGGGCTTCTCAGGCCTGGTATTGGGGTACTAGTTAGATAGTCTTTCCTGGTCCCAGTATTTAGAAGATGAGTGATTTAACTACAACACACTTTTATTTGGGGGGAAATCCTGCCAATTTGGTCTCTGATGGAAGAATCAGAGCATGCCATCTGCTCACAGGCCAGGGTACCTCTAGTGCAGAATGTGAGTGGTAGTAGAAGGGAATGGAAAAGTGTGCAGTTGGCTGTTCTTAGAGACAACCAGGCAGAGGTGAGTTAAAGCCTGTTGGCTGGTGGGTAAGCATCATCTCTGGCTATCATTGCTGGCTGTTGAAACAGAGAAAGGACAATAATCTGGAGAAAAAAGTTACTTTAGTTGTAAAAACCAAATTACTTTAGCTTTGGGAATTGTCACAGTTCATTCAAAGTGGAGGGACTTTACAAAAATGATGTGGCCCTGGCTATCAGAACCAGATCAAGGGTTTAGCTGGTGAGAACAAAGGAAGGCAGGACATGAAGAGTTTCCTTTTCATGGTAGATGAAATTTTGCTCAGCTAGAAGAAATGCAAGTGAGTAAGACCTGGAGGTTTCAAAACCACATGGGCTTCACTACTAGGGAAGGGGACCTCCCCTTAGTACTCCACGGGGCCCCTGGGGAAATGAAGGGTCATGGGATTGTCACAGTGACTAGGTGAAGGTATTGCTAGCATGTCCTAGATACCAAGCAATCTGGACCCTTGTGAAGAAGCATTGCATTTCCCCCCAGTATGCTAACAGCTGCTGTACAGAGAAAGGCCAGCCAGACTTGGCCCAGTAAACTCACCCTTAGGACATCGTTGTGATCCTTTAACTAATAGGAAGATTTATTGCAACCTTTTTTAAATCAACAAGACCAAGACATAAAAGACTTAATTTGGTCCAGTTTTACCTAATATTCCTTTTGGGGAGGGGTGGGCTTGGAACTTGGCCAGGAAGGAGATGCTGGAGGTGAGGGACACTGCCACCAGGCACTAGAGTAGGTCACCTAGAAACCAGAGAAGATATAGGAGTTGTTGACAACAAACAGGGCTTGCAGGGATTTCCAAGACATCTCTTGGCCAGAAGTATGATACTGAGGGTCACACAGGCTGAGGCTGAGGGAGGCCACCTGAAGGCTAAGCCTGGGTGACAGAATGGTCCTTCCGGGCTCGTAGTCACCTGCCCCTAAGACACAACCCCAAAATTTCACAAAATTGGAAGAACTCTGTTTTATGTCCTTCCTTCAGTCATAGGTTTCAACTCTGGTAGCATTTACTCCTCTGTATTTTACAGTTCAGGCTTTCTGTCTTTTTTCTTAGGGGAACATTCTTTCTCCCGGGATTAGTGAGTAATGAGCCTTGTGTGGCTGACTCAGAGCTGCCCTGAAGCTCCAAGCTGTTCAGCCAGCAAGAACCCCAGATGCCCTGAGAACAGGGTGTGGGCTAATTTAGCTGACGAGTGACAGGGGCTCTGGTGTCCCTGCTGGGACCCTATGCCCAAGTCCACAAGTAAGCGATACCAAAGAGCTGGCTTGGAATGCACACAGCATGTCATCGTGTAAGGTGACACAGGGTGTTTGGTTTCGTCTGTCTGACAGGACCTAGGCATCAGCCTGCTGCTCCAGTGTAACCAGGCACGGACGATGCGAAGCCTTTTATGAGGAAGACCCCATAGGGCAGGTCTTCCCTTCTCTGCAAACCTCTGCCACCAGCAGTCTCTTCAGGATGCAAAGCAGCAGGGTTCTGGAAGGGAGGGACACTCTCCTGGTGTCTGAGGCATGCAAGAACCCGAGTCCTTCCCTGACTCTGTTGGGGACACTTCTGTGAGTCCAAAACTTGAAGCATCAACAGATATCAGAGAAGCAATTACCAAGGGCAGGTTTCTGATGACCTTGGGACAGCCACCACACATTGTCCTCAAGAGTCTCCTAGTCTACTGAGAAGACAGACTGTAGAGAAAACCATTTCAATGGAGCTAAACACAAAGCTATAATACATAAATCATATAACTGCAACACAGAAAGACAGACAGACAGACAGACAGACACACACACACACACACACACACACACACACACACACGATGGAAATATCAATTTTGTCTGGAAAGGAGCTAGGACCTGGGACATGTCCCATAATGTTTTGTTTTTGTGGAGCCAGCCAGTGAACCTAGGGCCTCATGAATGCTAGATAAGAGCTCTACCACTAAGCTGTATCCACAGTCTCCTCCACAGGGTCTTGAAGAATGAGCACAGACTAGCCACATAGTCAATTATTTGCTAAAGCCCAGGAAGAAGCCACGGTGTAGATAACGAAGGACATGGTGCAGTAATGCTTGTCCTGAAGTCGTGAGTGCCATGGCCTCTTCACATCCATAGTTCCACATGCCTGGACTCAACTATCAGGTCAAAAAATACTTTAAAACTTGCATGTATACTGAGTAATACTGACGTTCTCCTCCTTAAACAGCACAGTACAATAACTATTTACAGTGCATTTGTGCTGTATTAAACATTAAACATAGTTTAGAGGTGATTGAAAGTCTGTGGGAAGATGTGTGTAGGTCATTTGCAAGCACTACACAGTTTTACACAGGAGGTTGGAGCACCTGCAGATGTGGTATTTGTGGATGTCCTGGTGCTAACTGCCTGTGCATATAGAGAACAACCCTAGCCCCATATGACCAGTCATAGACTGCGAGGTGGGAGGGAGCTGTAGGCGTTGGACAGCCAGGCAGTGGCCTGGTCCTGCGGGACTTCGGTGCCCTGCTAAGCAGCTGGACACACTACCTGGAAGGCAGCAAGGTAAAGGACCGTCTCTACCAGACCCGCAGTAGTGCTACAGAGTGGGTTGGAAGGATTGGAAATACAGAGATTGCAATTTGCAAGGCTGGTTTTAGGAGTCACCTCAGAGGCCAGTCCTGTTGAAAAGCAGGATTAAAGTTCTGGCCATGGATGGGTCTGTGATACCTTGAAGAGATACAAACAACAGGATCTCATGGCTAGTTGTGAAATATGAGAAGAAGAGAGAAACGGTTTGAAAATCTGGAGCCCTGAACCAGCAGTCTTTGCATCACTTGGGAACTGCTCTGAAGTGAGAAGTCTTGTCATGAGACACAGAGGTCTGTGGTTTTAGCCAGGCGTTTGTGCCGTGGCGTGCTGGACAGCTTGAGAACCATGGCTCTGGGCTACTGTTTCTGACTATTGCCAGATACAGTACTATTCAAAAGATTTTACTGGATGCACGTGGAATCCAGTAGATCTTGAGGGCAAGGTGGAGTTGAGATGTGATCTCTACTGAAAACTGCAAACACTTGAACTCATAGTTCCCAGTGCTCCCTTCATCCTGCAATTGGAACATGACTCTGTAATATGGGTTAGGCTCCACCCCTCCCCTCTTTACTAGAAACTATAATTGTCTATCGGGTCTCCCTAATCACTTTGGTGGCACTGTGGGACAGAACATGATGATGAAGCCTGTCCCACTTGTGCAGGTAGATGGTAGGCAAGGGTGGGTGGCTTCTGTGTAGGAGAGAAATGAAGCCATACCTCTCCCCATTCTGATGATGACCCCAGAGGTTGGGAGCTCTAAGGGATCTGGATTATAGGTGAATCTCAGTATTAATGCAACATATTTGAGAGAGGGAAGAGTCCACCAGAACCCCCGAGTAAGGTGCAGATGCCGGTGAACTTCTCTGAGGAAGTGCAAGCTTCTTCATCCAGAGGTAGCCACACCCCTGCTTCTGCTGTCTTTGGTTTTCTTTCCACAGCAGAGGGAGCTTTCTAGAGAAAAAACATGAGTGTAGACACCAGAGGCTGCATTTGAATCATGGGAGTGTTCACAGCTGTGAGACCTCAGATACAGAATGAGATTCATCTGAGCCGCTGTGGTCACACTTAGCTTGTGTGGGCCCTGCCTGTCTTTCTTGTTCGTCATGAGACCTTGGAAAGAATACATTCTAGGTTGACTTTGTCTTCTAATAGTTCATGTGTGGGAAGCGCACTTCCTAAATTCATATGCTGACGTTCTTTGGGTGCTGGGGAGGAACAAGAGGAAGGAATGCCATGATGGGTCTATGGAGAGAAGACCCTTTGCACGGGATTGCACTCTTGCCTTGGGATGTTCTTTACCACACGATGAGGAAGCAAGGCAGCCCTTAGCAAATGCTGGCCCTTTGCCTGGGCTTCCTAGCTTCCAGAACTTCCGGAAATAGTTTCTTGCTGTTTATCAATTACCCACTCTGTCTTATTATGTCATAGCAACAAAACTAGTCTGAAACAGACCGCAGGAAGTTACTGCACAAAATACACTCAGTTAATTTCCCCCTTTCCTAAGCTGTCCACTAACTCCTGCAATCTCCTTTTCTCGTGTGCCCAGTGCGTTGCTGCGGCTCTCTTGGGTCTTAAATATTGTGCTCCTGTCGGGCTGGATCTCCGCTATGTCTCCAGCCTCTGCAACCGCTCTTCCCTCTCCACCAATCATAGTCTTCCTTTCCAAGGCTAAACTCCCTGCTACCCTGTCATCTAATTAGAATCTGATGCTCCAGGTGAACCTGAGAGGCCAGAGCCTTCCAAGTGTAATTGCTTTGCTCCTTCAAGCTCCCGAAGGAGCAGAGTGAGCTCCAAGATGATCCAACTGGCAAGTGGAAGGAGATGGCTGGGGAAAGTGGGTGTATCTGAGACTTTCTCTTATGAAGCATTCCCCCCATTTACTCCACTGATGAAGATATAGGGAGTCTCAAGTGTATGACTTATGATCTGTGCTAGTTACAGGAGATATGATGGTGAATCAGATGGTCCTGAGACTCCAGAATTCAGTAAAGGAAGACAGATGGATACAGAAACACTCTATTAAGCAACTCTGCAAAGTTATATGAAGCGTAGGGTATTGCAGGCATAAAGAATAGGGCATCTAAATCAATAGGACCAATAGAGAAGATCTATTGGGAAAGTTTGAGTCCTCAAAGATGAATTAATATGTGAGATAAGAGAGGGCCAGTTAGATGCAAGGGCAGCATTGCTATCCACAGAGAGTAAGACCCAGGCATATCTGGAAACTCAGAAAACTGTAATTCTGGCCTGCTGCTTTGAATGAAAATTTCCTTGTAGGCTGGGATATTTGGTCTCCAGGTGACAATGCTGTTTAGGGAGGTTTAGGAGGTGTGGCCTTGCTGGAGGAAGTATGTCAGTGGGGGTGGGTGTTGAGTGTTTATAGTCTTGCCCCACTTGGAGTTCACATCCTCTGATTAATGCTTGTGGTTGAGGATGTGATCTATCCAGGATGCTGGCTCTTTGCTACCCTGTTTCTCCACCATGATGGACTCACATCTCCCTGGCATTGTAAACCAAAATCAGTCTTTTCTCTCATCAGATGTTTTGGTCATGGTGTTTTATCACAGCAACAGAACTGAGTGTGGCTCATATCTTTAATCCCAGCACATGGGAGTCAGAGGCAGGCGGCTCTCTGTGAGCTCGAGGCCAGCCTGGTCTATAAAGCAAGTTCTAGGCAAGCTAGGGCTGCACAGTGAGACCTTACCAAACAAAACAAAACATAAAACACGGCAAGGGAAGTAAGTGAGACAGCTGATTGGTCGCTTTGGGAAGAGTGTTTTAAAGAGTGAGGCTGACTGTCACCCAGACTCCTGATTTTCATTTTTAATTGTTTTCTTCTTGTTGAGACAGGTTCACAAGTAGCCCAGGCTGGCCTCCAAATTGCTCCGAAACTGAGATGACCTTGAGTTTCTGGTCCTCTGGCCTCTACCACCCAAGTTCTGGGGTTGAGGCATGTGCCACCATGCCCTGTGGACATCTGCTAATTTTATTCAGTGGGTTAGGAATCTTTAAAAGTATCTGCTGGGTAACCAGATTCAGTCAAATGTGCAAGGCTAACCTTTCTTCAGAGTTATGTTAAGAACATCACATTAATTTCCTTGTTTAGTGCAGATCTCTGATGTAATGTGGAGGACGGGCCTGAGAAGGGCCGGACCGGAGGTGGGGGCACCATTTGAGGTGGCTGTGATTGGACAGGGAATGCTAGGGGGGAGGAGCTGAGATTTTCCCAGCGCCAGCTCCAGTGCAGGCAGGGAGTGTAGAGTTTATCCCCTTATCTGTGGAGGGAATATTCCAAGACTCCCAGAGGATGCCTGGAACCATGCATCATACTTATATATACTTACTGTAGTTCTACATGTACATACCCACAACAAAGTCTAATTTATAAATTGGGTTTAGTAAAAGGTTAAAAACAGCAATAATAAATAGAAATTATAATAGAAAATTATAAAAATTTATAACCAACTTTAATAAAGTCACTTTCACTTTTTAAAAAACGTTTTACTGTAAGTGTAGATCTTAACAATGTTACTAGATATTTTTTCTTTTCTTATCAAGTCAAGAATGTGTGCCTTTTCACTTATAAAAAGCGCCCTACAGCTTGCATTTGGCATGCCCAAATTTCTAGCATCATCACTCTTGCTCAGAGCGGGTCTCCCTGAGCACAAACTCTATGATACTGCAACAGTAAATCTGGTAGTTTGGTGACTAGTGTGAAGGTAGCACATACAGTTTGGATACGCAGAACAAAGGCATGATTCATATTCCAGGTGGGATGGGACTCCATGCTGTGAAATTTCACTGCACCGCTTAGAACAGCACACAATTCAAGACTTACCACTTTCTTATGACTCGAATTTCCACTTAGCATTTCCAGAATGTGGCTGAGGGCAGATAACTGAAACCCGGGAAAGTAAAGACTGCCAGAGAGCTGTGGGCTGCACCAGCTGGAGTGGAGGGATTGAGTCCCCGCTTCAAGGATTTTATAGGGCTGGTGGCTGGTGTCACAAGTGTCTATCATTTCTCCATGTCTAGCCTCTCTACCTTGTGCGGCTTCGCCCTTCTTACTTGGCCTCATTTGCGCCTGTCAGGCATTTTTTTTTTTTTTTTTTTTTAACATACATCTGTCCTTTAGGGAGGAAAGTCTTTGGCCACACGGCTTCTCCCCATTGTTGGCTCTCAAACAACTTGAAAATTGGTAGAGAAATCCATGCTGACGAAAGAGCAGCTGAACGACCCTCTCCAGAGGTCAGGATGCCCCCAGAGGAAGTAGTGAACTTCATTTGTGAAACCTTTCACACAGCTACTCTGGGTTCAGCTCCTGCCTGCTTGCAGGACGGTGTCTCATTTCCAGGCTACGCCGGTGCGCCATCCGCCAGCAGAGGGCAGCCTTGAGACATCAACCAAAGCGAATTTAGGCGCACGTCAGCCAGGAAGCAGAGCCTCAGGACCGTTGCCTGTCGGAAGCTTTAACCTTTTAAGCAATTCTCGGGGGAGCCCTTCCTGTCATGTGTGGGCTGCCCTAAAATGAGCAGGTGATAGAAATGAAATATTAAACAATTCTGTTCTGCAAAATGAAAATGAGTTGTCATTTAGCATTTTTATCAGCCGATGACACATTCTTCCAGCTTCAGAAGGATTTTGTGAAAGCGCCAATAAATCCTAAGAACCACACGCGCGGGGGCGAGGGGGGGGGCGCCAGCAGCGGCAGGGGTCCAAGGCGAAGGCTGAGCCTCCAGGCCAAGGGCCTGGAATCTGGGACCTGTGAAGCGGGTTAGGGATGCAGTTGTCTTGGATAAGGATGCCGAGGAAGCAGGTTCATCTCCAGCAAGGCTGTGGCCAGGCAGACAGCTAGTCAGCTCACAGCATATTGAAAATAGTTGAGAGTCGGGGGTGAGGACGGCGGGAGAGCCTGCTGGTCTCAGAAGACTCCTCTGCACTGCTTCTGTTTGTCAGAAGCATCAGGAGTGATGCTGAGCGGTGGATCTTGTCCTTTGTCAAATCGATGGACCTGCATCATCTCCCCCGTGGCCCCTGTGCTGGAGCAGATTCCCCTGAAACAGCTGAAAGCTGAGACTGGCCCTGCTCCTTTCCTGCGTGGCCAGAGAGAGGGAAGGAGCTTTTTGGTTTTCATTTTCTGTGTTTCCACAGAGTGGCTTTCGAGGCAGCAGTGTTCACTCTGGGCCCAGGTTGTCAAAAGGGTGCTTTGGAGGAACCTGAACAGCACAGCCATTTGAGCTACAAGAGCTGGGTGTAGGCCTTCCCTGCGAAGCTCTGGCTGCCACAGAAACATTTTTTTTTTTTTTTAAATCCCAGTGCGATTTATTTCTCCACAGACAGTATTGATTTTTCTCTCTAGACGATCGCTCCTGGGCCAGTGTAAATGAAAGTCCTCTTGGGCAATAATCATGAATACAACAAAGTGCCTATAGCGGGGTGATTTGGATAGGAAGTCATATGTTTCGTCTGCCCTACGAGAAGTGATACATTTTGCTGGATTGGCACCTGTGAAGGAAATGCTTGTAACTTGTCTAGGTGCCCAACCTGTATTTAGGAAAAATTCACCTTGATTTTCTTCTTTGACTCAGAATAGCTAAAAATATTTCTGTTTTAAAATGTGTCTGAAGTGGCTCACTGCAGCCTGGGGTTATCTGGTGAGCCAGGTGCCACCCTCCTCGTCACCGAGGAAACAGCCTGGGTTTGTAAAGTACAGCGGTGCTTCTTAACTACAGTTCACAGCTTTGAGCTCATTTGAATTCTTCCAACGGGAATAATAATGTTTCAAATGGATACAAATGTATATGAAATAAAATGCATATAAAACACCTGAAGCCTAATGGTCCCCCACAGTGCTAGCCTTACTCCACTCGCCCCCTTTTTCTCTCCCCTTTCTTCCTCCGTCTCTCCCTTTCATGCAGTCAAGTAATTTCACTGAGACACTGAGGTAGGAAATACTGACACCAGCGGAGCCTTGTCCTCGCTTGTATATTGATTTACTTAAGAAAGGTCAGGGCAATCAAGAAAGGCATCAAACATATTTCCATATTTTTATATTTTATTTCTGTATTTATTTGTGAGGTGGATATTGACATGTACACACACATGCACTGTGCATGCGTGCATGTGTATACACACCCACGACACACACACAGAGCAACTCACACTCTTTTTCTTCCTCCACACCCTCAGAAATAAACGTGCAGTAATGGGTGTCATGCAAGCTGGGTACTACCCACACTTGCAAAGCTCTTTGGGAAGCCCAGGGTGTAATGAACACTGACATACTCACCTTTGCTTTTCTATTTGTACATGGTATCAGGGTTATAGGAGACTTTGCTCACTTTTTCCCACATCTGATTTGATAATTAAAAGCAAATCTATTTGGTTCTTGCCTTCCCTCCATAGTGGATGGAAGTCTGCTGCTGCTGCAATTGCATAGTTCAGCCACTTGTGATTATTATTATTATTATTTATTTTTATTTTTTTGGAGCTCACTTTCTGGAGTACTCCAGGATCTGAAGGCAGCCATCTTATTTTAGTCTTTTCATTTCATTAGCCATAACTTTTTATATTTTGGGGCTTCTCACAGGACACATGTGTCCAGCTTCTCATAGGTACAGGTCTCCTCTGGATCATAGACTTGTGTGCTCTTTCATTTCAGTTTTCGCAGTGGCCAGGACATAAGCTTGCCATGAGTAAAGGGTGCTGTGAAGAATCATTTATGGACTGAGGGTCATCACAGGAAAGAAAGGATGGAAAAAGTGCCTGTCTCCTGCCTGGCAAATGAGAGGAAGTTAGGCCACTAAGTTACTGTGTCATCTCTCTTTCCTCCTGCCTATGGATTATGTGTGGTCCTGGCCTTGCCAGAGGTATGGAACTAGATAGAAGCAGCCACCTCTCTGGTCCCTTCTGCCTTCTCACTTTCAAATTATGAAAATAGAACTTGCATGAGAGGTGAAGCAGGGGCAGATATCTAATTTTAAGCCAGGAAGGCTTGCTTCTCTCTGCATGTTTGGATCTAGCAATACTTTCACAAATCAAGTGGATTTATTGTTTAGTGTAAACAGAGGCAGAGTTCTTCTGTCCTGACTGCCTGGTCCAAAATAAACACACAAAAGTTTATATTAATTACAAAATGCTTGGCCAATAGCTCAGGCTTGTTACTAACTAGTTCTTACAATTTAATTTAACGCATAACTTCTATTTATGCTTTGCTATGTGGTGATACCTTTATTAACATGGCATGTTCATCTCCTGCTCCCTCTACATCTGGCTGGCAGCTCCTGACTCTGCCCTTCTCCTTCCCCATCATCCTTAGTTTGGTCACCCTTCCTATACTTCCTGCTTGGCTGCTGGCCAGTTAGCATTTTATTAAACCAATTTGAGTGACAAATCTTTATAGTGTACAAGAGGATTATTCCACAGCATTTTTCCCCTTTCATCTAATTAAAAAGGAATGTTTTGACTTTAACATAGTAAGATTATATACAACAATAACAGTTATCAAGTAAGAATTATAGTTATAATATCCAGTCTATTTGGTTTTGACAAAATTAGAGAAAATACTCTATTAGTTATCTTATCTTTGTGAGTCCAAGTTTTGTATCTAATTTATCTTTTATCATAACCAAAGAAAACTATAACTATCTAGTCTTCAACTCCATCAAAGGCCCCAGAAGGGTGAAATGTTACCTAATGACAGGGATTTCAAGCTGCCTGGACAGTTGCCCAAAGTTCCTCTGCAATGTTGGGGCATCCAATTCTGGCCTATAGGGCTAGAATATCTGATAGACTTTCCTGTGAAGCAGAGAATTTTGAAGGTCCTACCTTGTCTTGGCAAAGTTTGGCAGTCACCTTTTTGCATCCTGTTGGTCCAGTTTGGACAGTATCTGTCAGTAATTGAGGCAAGGGCAGTTTCTTTGCCCACATGGCTAGCTTTTGCCATAAAGAAAACAAACTCCATATGTAATTTCCTTGATGTCCATCATCTTCTCTGAAGTAGATTCATGCTGCCAGGAGCAGATGTGTCTCACTGTTGAGAAAAGTCTAAGTTCTTAAAACATTTTAAATGCCATATTCTATAGGCCTTTGAAGTATTTGAAGATTGCCTATCTATCTGAAATACATCTCTGTATGACTTTAAAAACCTAACTAACGTGAGTATAAGTTTGATATTATAGATGACTATTAATCTGTATTTCTTAATTATATATTGCATTTTTAAATGAGCTGCATAAACATAATACCCTAAACAAGAGTAGAAATAAACATATAGTGTAACAAAATTAACTTTAAATTTGTATCAATATAAAAAAACCATTCAAAGTCAAGTATTTAAGACTAGTAGTTGCTTTTTTGTCGTTTAAAAGTAGATTCAATAATCTACCCTTTTATCCTATCATTCCTATATCCCTCTTTTTCTTTCAGAACAAGATCACTGAATCTAATCTCCTTTGTTCAGTTTTTTTTCCTGGCCATTACCAGTAACAACTTGTAACCAACACCCCTTAAATGATAATAAATATCCATAACCCATTTTTTGAGAATGTGGGCATAGTTTTCTAGACTACTTCCCGTCGATTAGGGTGAGGCTAGATCATCTCAGGCAGCACACTTTGAAGCTGTTCTGGATGCAGAACTCAGGAAACTTCAACAGAGGTGCTCTGAAACATTGGATCATCTGGCCTATCTGTTCTTATTGGAGATTTTTAGGGGGTCTTCCTTGATCAAACCTGATTTTTCTTAACCTGAAATGAATTCACAGCCTCTCATTTCCTGTGGAAAGAAAAGCAGAACCTCTCCCCCAGAGCAACGTATCTTTTGACTTAAATTTTAAAGTCTATAAGTTGGTCTAGTATAGCAGTTTTCATAATCCAAGGTCTTTTAGCAGCCAAAACTTTTAAAGACAACACAATAATATATGCAATCCAGACTCTCTGTGTATTTTCCATCTTTATGTGGCTTATTATACTTTTTTTATTACTCTATTTCTTTTCTAAGGACTTTCTTTATCCTTTTTCTTTTCTCTCCCAAGCCTACATATATTTTTAAACACACAGTGATCTGTTTAGAGGTTTCTTTTTGTCTGAATCAGTCCTTATTGCACACCTGTAACCATTTCTGTCCACGTGAGCAAAAAAAAACCTGCTGTGTAACTTAAATCATGGTGTGCTGGTGCTGGCTCCTCCCGCTCAGTTCCTTAAGAGTCTAGTCTCATGGTGAAGGCATGTTTACCATCAGCTCTGGGAGCCATGTTTACTGCCCCATCTCCAGGAAGTTTCTAGGTCCATGCCTCCACTGAGTAGCATGCTGCTGGCTGCTCACAAATATATGTGTTTGGCAGCAGGACCTCTTAAAAGAGCCACCCATTTTTGCCACTAGGACAGAGCTAGGAAGCCATCTCTTAAAGGAGCTGTGAATCTGTTTACCACCAGCAAACAGTTCACTGGAGAAAAGGCAACTACCAAGAAGTCATACTTGACTCCCCTCTTATGTGTCCAGAATCCTTTTTTAAGCTTTGTCAGGTTTCATGTGGAAATTTCAGCCACACATTGAAACACCGTATGTAAATGGAGGTGGAGTTTTTCTGTTTTGACCACCTGGTTCCTAATAAACATGCAAAAGCTTGTATTAATTACAAAATGCTCAGTCAATAGCTCAAGCTTATTATTAACTAGTGCTTACATTTTAAGTTAGCCCATATTTCTATTTATGCTTTGCCACTTGGTGGTACCTTTATTAGCACAGCACGTCCACCTTCTGCTCCCTCTGCATCTGGCTGGCGACTCCTGACTCTGCCCTTCTTCTTTCCATCATCCTTAGTTTGGTCACCCTGACTATATTTCCTGCCTGGCTACTGGCCAATCAGCATTTTATTAAACCAATTTGAGAGACAAATCTTCACAGTGTACAAGAGGATTATTCCATAGCAGTTTAGGTCACAGACATCTTTGAATGGACACACTTGTTATTAAAATGAGAACATGAGACAGTCTGTTCAAGTGTGCATAGTAACAGAAAACTGAGACATTTTGCTGAAAGACCCAAATCAGTTACCTTGGTGTGAATACCTAAGTAGTCAAGCTAATTTTTCTTTCAGCCTCTCAGTCACCCTCAGCCTGACTTTGCATGGGGATCATGAGCTCCAGGTTCCAGCTGCCTGAAATCCTAAAGCAGAGATAAGGAAAAAACCCGACTGCACTCATCAGGACAAACTTGAAGCCACCATTTCAATATTTAATAGTAATTTAATAATTAATATATATAATACATATTTAAATTAAATAAAAAAATATCCATTAACATGCAGTTGGTTTTCTAAAATAATGGGAAGCTGTGCTTCAAATTTGGTGAGTACCAAGTCTCATCAACTCTTCATATTTCAAAGTTCACAGCTTTCAACACCTTTGGAGAATACAGAGAAGGGTCCTTGACTTGCTAGTGTGTCAGTGGCCAGGCCGGGTCCCTAGGGCAATGTCCTGCTTGTCCCTTCACCTGTTACCACTCTCACCATATCTGAACAGCACACTAAGTACCCCTAACTCCTAGAAAAATGGTTAGTAGATGTGATTAGTGTCCTGACACTTTCCGAGGTGGGACACCTTGCTGAGTCTAGTACAGCCCACTGAGGAGACCCTTCTTTATTCCTTTTGATCCCCTGCTATCCCTTTCTAGTAGTTATCCTCACTGACGTGCTTTTGAGGAAATTGAGGCAGAAAATCCAATAATTCCTGAACTTCCTGCCAGGGTTGGTAGGAAGGGCTTTTAATGTAAGTCCATCTGACCTCACCCAGTTCCCTGAGATCCGCTGATATTATGGTGGATTTAAAATTCCTGTTGCCTTGTTTGTAATGTAAAGTTTCAGCATTGCTCTGGAGAAGGAAGGGCCATTTGGTTACAGGAGGGCATCTTCTGCAAGACTGTGTCCTGGGTCTTTGTGTCTCAAACGGAGAACCAAACAAGACACACAACAGTGTGGTGAAGTGTGGAATGAGAGTGAAAGCAGGGAGCACACCCCACAGGGTGGGGCAGAGCAAGCCAAAGGAAATGAGGGTTTCTCTGAAGGTGGGGGCTGTGGTGATATTGTGTTCCCCAATATATTGTGCACCTTAGTAAACTTATCTGGGGTCAGAGAACAGAATAGCTGCTAGATATAGAGGCCAGAAAATGGTGGCACACACACCTTTAATCCTAGCATTCTGGAGGCAGAGATCCATCTAGATCTCTGTGAGTTCAAGGCCACACTGGAAACAGCCAGGCATGGTGACAACCACCTTTAATCCCAAGAAGTGATGGCAGGAAGCAGAAAGATATATAAGGTGTGAGAACCAGGATAGAGTCTGTTAAGCTTTTAGGCTTTTGAGCAGCAGTTCAGCTGAGATCCATTTGGATAAGGACTCAGAGGCTTCCAGTCTGAGGAAACAGGATCAGTTGAGGAATTGGCGAGGTGAGGAAGCTGTGGCCTGTTTTGTCTCTCTGATCTTTCAGCATTCACCCCAATACCTGGTTTGTTTTTATTAATAAGACCTTCTAACAATTTGTGCTACAGGGGGCCTTTCTTGGGCTTGGAGGATTTTTTCTGTTTCTTGGGAAGGAGTTCACAAATTCTGTGGCAGCCTAGGATAGTCCAAAGGAAAGTCTTTCTCAGTTGCTGGCTCCCAAAGTTAACTTTCCTATGAATCACGACCACAGACTCTATCTTTCCACTTCAAAATGATAGTGTGAGGTAGGCTTCAAACCTCCAAGAAAGAGTTTTGAGTAACCTGTAACCCTAGTCATGGGAGAGAAAGTTGGTGGAAACGTGAGTTACCTATGCCCCAACCCCTACTCCTCATATACATAGAAAAACACCTTGGGCACTCTTCT
The DNA here is from genome assembly GCF_007827085.1 of Peromyscus californicus insignis. Taxonomy (NCBI): domain Eukaryota; kingdom Metazoa; phylum Chordata; class Mammalia; order Rodentia; family Cricetidae; genus Peromyscus; species Peromyscus californicus. The sequence continues at coordinate 144,976,838 of NW_026294573.1, forward strand.
TGTTAGAGAAGACACACATTCCCAACCAGGACACCAGAGATTTGTGTGCAGCATTTAAGAGAACTCCACAGGTAGGAGAGTTATCAGCCCAAGGAAGGCTTGTGTCTTATGTGTCTTATGTTTCTGTTGCTGTGATAAAACACCATTATCAAAATCAGCTTTTGGAGGAAAGGGTTATTTCCTCTCACAGTTTGCAGTCCATCATCCAGGGACGTCATTCCAGGAACTCAAGGCAGGAATCTGGGAGCTGGAACCGGTGCAGAGGTCGTGGGGATGCTGCTTACTTCCTTGTTGCAAGCTCCCAAAGAAGAGCCCATTAATTCTGAGCACTCAATTCCTTCCCCCCACCCCCCACTGTCCCCCACAAGTTTGATAGTCATGGACTTTATCACAGCAACAGGAACCTATTTAATACAGCCCACCCTGTGTCCAGCAAAGTCAAGGCCATTTGGGCAACTTAGTGTATCCTGCCTCAAAATAAAATTAAAAACAGAACTAGGAATGTAACTCAATGATAGAGTTCATGTATAATATGTGGGAGATGCAAAATATTCAAAATGGCAAAAGAAAAAAACAAAAAAAGAAGAAACTCTACACAGCATGGTGAAACATGAGCTATATTCATACTCGAGTGAGAAAAAATGTCCTTGAAGGGCCACAGCTTCAGTACATAGAAGGTGAGTTGTGGTCTGTGACTGTCCACAAAAGCACAAATGTAATAAATGCTTTCATTGTGAGATATAGACTTCACATACGTCCCAAAACCCCATGGAACTCATTTCTAACCATCAGTATGACTGTGGGGTCATTATGGAGTCCAGAGGTGAGCATATCTTAGTTTTTGAACTAGATAGACTCAACTCACATGTAAGGTTACCCTTGGGGTGATGAGATTGATGGGGCCATGTTCACAGGAGTCCTTACCTAACACATACTGGAACTAGAACTTCCTTTTATTAGAGTGAACCCTCTATAAGATGGAGACCTTATCAGACAGCATGAAAAGAGGAAACAGAAGGGGCATTATAAGTGCAGGCTGGAGTTCTCAGCCTAAGACTAGAAGGGAACTGTGTTTTCAGTGAAATTCTCTGAACTAGTGTGGGGAAAGCTTTAAGCATGAGCAAGGACTTTAGACCACCATAGCACATGTGAAAATTTCACTCCGGTAGGACTTGGTTGCCGACAGGCTTTTTACGTGTTTGAAAAGCGGTTCTACGTCTCAGAAGTCAGAGAAGCACCATTGTTACTGTTATCACAAGTCTAGTGCAGGTCAAAAAGGGCAATACCTGGCGGTCAAAAAACCCCGAGAAGGAAACTGTCACCTGAGCCATGGTGAAGGGGCTGGTCATGGTATACAGAGGAGTACATTCAGAAATCCAGTGTTAAAAAAAAGAAAAGAAATTCTGTTTTCAAAATATTTTACGAAGAAGGAAGGCAGGAGGAGAGGGGGAGAGGCAGATATGCATGGATCCTGATGGTGTTGGAGTCAGTATTTCTGGAAACTCTCCTTTCTGCTGTGTTTTGCTTATCTTTTGAGACAGGATCTCATTATGTAGAGTTTGGGGTCCTTCATCAACGTTCCTAGTGCTGGTGCTCCAGGCACCTGACTGGCTTGGTGGCAGCACTTCCCAACTGGCCACAGTAAAAGGGAATGTTGTAGTTCAAGACCAGACCGAGAGGTGGACCAAAGCACCTCTACACTTGATTATAACCTTGGGGTTAAGCCGTATTCCAGGTTTTAAATTTCTCTTTCTCTGTGGGATTCAACATGCCTCAGTGCATGGGAGCCTTATCAACAGAAGCTTCGTGGACGTGGCGCTTGCAGGTGGGGGAAAGGCAGGACAGGTTCAGGACCTGTGGCTGTCACACTGCCGAGAACTCTTTCTCAGGAGCTTTGGGAAAGTCTTTTGACCCTTTTGTTTAGTTATTTTATGGATGAAAACACAAGCATCTTTCTTGCAGACACATTTTGAGAGCTAATTAAATATTTTGCAAGTACCCCTGTGACCCACGATAAAAGACCTTTTATTAAAGCTCAAATACTCTGAAGCTGGGTATGGAGGTGCATGCCTGGAGTCATGGTGCTCTGAAGGCTAAGGCAGGAGGACTGCCACGAGCTTAAAGTCAACCCAGCCTGGGCCTCCAATGAGAAACAGACCCTTCAGGGCTACGGTGTGAGACATCTCAAAACAAAATGCTGTATAACCCTGGCATTCTCTTTCACACCTGTGATAATGGTCCCCACCACAGCACTTGGCAATGAGTGTGTCTGTGTGTGGTGTGCGTGCCTATGGGCAAAGAGAAAGAGGCACCGGAGGAGGAGTGAGGGTGCAAGCCAGGGCACCCCGCTGGTGAGGGGGAGATACTTGGAATATGTGGCCGAGGGCCCGGCTTTCCACTTCTTCTCCTCATGGAACCTCTGAGCTGCATTTGGATTGGAGAAACACTTCTGTTGCTCAGAAAATGGCAGAAAGGACCAGAGTCATGATGCTTAAGCCTTCATGTGGCTGACCCGGCCTTCCAATGGCTTTTGGTGGCTTAGCTAACATTTCTCTCTGTTGCATCCCCCCGGGCCGGGTGCTGCCTCTGTCCACTTCAGTGGCCCACACTTTGTGTGGAGCACGTGGGAAGCGGGCAATGGTTCTCTTCCCAGTGAGAACCAGGAGCTGCCCATTGTTTCTCACTGCAGATCCCGGGCAGCAGGCCTCCTTGGTGCTGTCATTGTGAGGCTGTGTGCAGCTGTGGCTAGGGTCCATGCTGGCACTGGCGCGTTTTCTCTTGCCTAGGTGACACCTGCATTCTGGGGTGTCATGATTGCTCCTTCTTCTCCTGTGGTACTACCGGAAGTCCTTTCACCCCAGAGGCCCACACAGAAGTGGCTCGGCCTGTGCCAATCAGAGACACTCTGAAGGCTGTGTGGAGATTATACTGTCTCCAAGTGACCCCACATTATGTAAAACAGTGACTTTTCAGAATGTGCCTTGCCCCAAGAGACCACCTTTTTTACAAGCAGCATTTGACTCCATTTTGAGGATGGAGAACTTCATCCGGGTGGACATGTGAAGGGTACCATCCATTTGTCAACACACAGCACAGACTGATAAATGACTTACTCCTGGGAGTAGAAAGGGTCCCATGAATTTTGTGGGAGAACTGAGACTGTAGGGCACGTACGTATATTAAAATTGTGTCAGGAAAAGCAGGCCTGAGAACTTGGCAGGCATGTAGGCAGAGGAAGGGGGCAGCTCCTTCATCTGGGCCCCTAACAGCGTGATGACAATGGCCTCACTGACCTGTTACCTGATGGCCAGCTAGGGAACTCCAGACTGTCCCCGAGGTTCACCTCTGGGCTCCTGCTGTTGGAGGGACCCTCTTGAATTATCTGTCTGTCCTTGTGTTTGCTTGTCTGGACCTGCTGTCCACTGCTTGTCTGCCTGTCAGTCAGCCGTCCATCCACACTCCCATCATCAGCTTGGACCCAGTCCTGTACTTTGCTTTACCCCACTCCTGTAGGTCAGCTCAACTCCGTAGTCTGACTAGAGGGCTTCTCCAGCGGGTTGGCTTTGTCATCTTACCCCTCAGACCTCCTTGAAGCTCCTTTAACTCCGCCTCTTTAACCCTTTATAACCCACTCTGACATAAATATATGTGTGTGTATGTATATATATACATATATATATATATATATATATATGCAATGTGGTATGTAATGTGTGATCTGAGAATTAATATTAGCAATTAAGATTGAAAGAAATAAACCCGTGCTTGCCCCAGTCAGGATGGTCAAGGAAAGCGTCTGGCAAACCACTGCCAATGAAGGTACCTTACCTCGGGAAGTTTTTATTGTTAATACATTCTGACATTGCAGAAAGACAGAAGTGTTTATGTCAAGCTGACATGTAGACTGTGAGGGTGACAGCTTCTCTTTGTATGGAGGTCACTGTGCTGGGAGGATACGAATCTGGGGCTTCTAGAAGCCTTCTTTTCTGACCATCAGCAATAAGCTGCCTGCAGCAGGAGAAGGAGGTCAGTCCACAAAGGAAGTCAGAAACAAGAAATAGAGGCAGAGCCCATGGCTGATGTGAGGAGTGCCCTGCGTTAGTCAAGACATAACCTCAGCTGTGAGACTCTCTGCCTTCCCAGATGGTGTTGGAGCCATTAGAGAGCTGTCCCTGGAGAGAGGAACCCCGAATGGTGAATGCATTGGTTGCTGGTGGTGGCAGGGGCGAGCTCCTGAGTGCTTACGTAGATGACAGGAGGCTGGCGACGAAGCAAAGGGAAGCGAGAAGCAGCTTCTAAAGCAGCACTTGGTAGCTCAAGCAGATTAGAAGACAGCTGCTTTGACTGGGTGGTGGGAGGCTGACCAGAAGATGCTGAGTAACTAGAGTAACTGGTCTTCAGGTCTGAAATGTCCCCCAAAATGCCCATGTGCTAAGGGCATGGCCACCAGCTGTTGATGCTTTTGGGATGTATGGAACCTTTAAGAGGTGGCGCCCCCTCAGGGGAAGTTAGGTCTTTGGTGTGTGCCCTTGGAGGGGCTAATGGGACTCCAGTGCCTTCCTCTTGATTTTGGCTGTCACAGGAGAGCATCCATCCCCACCACATCCTTCACCTGGATGTGCTGTGCAGCCCACGCCCAGAACAACAGAGCCAAGCAGCCACACACCGACACCTCCAAAACTGTGAGCCTAAAGACTTTGCTCTTTTTAAAAGCTTATTTGCAGTGTTTTGTCACAGCAATGAAAAGCTGACTAGCACAAAGGAAAAGTGAGAATGATGAGACCAGTATATACAGACTAGTCCCTGTCCGAGCCTGAGCTAATTGCTACATTATCTTTGTAAAACTGCTTGCAAACTTCAGAAGTTGATATTCATCCCTATTTTAGTGATTAAAAACACTGAGGCTTAATGGATGGATGTTGCACATTCATGATCCCATGGCTAGAAAGAAACAGAGGCGTGTTTGCTCAGACATTTGTTTGTTTGAGATGGGTTCTCAGGTACCCAGGCTGGCCTTGGATTTACTGTATAGCTGAGGAGGATTATGAACTCCTGGGCCATTCTTCTCCACCTCTTCAGTGCCAGGATTAGATGCATGTAGCACCACACCCAGAAGAGATGTGAGATGGGAGAAAAGGGCGACCCTAAGGCCTGGGTGACTCCCACAGGGGAGAAGGGAGGGGATGGACCCAGTTCTGGATACCCTGGGTTTGAGGCCCTCTGGTGGCTGGCCTAGGACCTCCTGAAGTCTATTTGTTTATTGAAATCAGTAGCTTCCAGCTCCTGTGATTTTCCCTCACCAGGGTGAGCCAGGTGAGCACAAGGCCCTTTGCTGACCAGTTTTCAGAGCTGAGATTATTAGCTTCCTAGTTCAAAGGATGAGGGAACTGGTTGGAGTGTCGGAATTAGAAGGATCCCTGCACTCCAGAGGACTAGGGACGGGGGATCGTGGCTGCAGGTGGGGGATGTTTCATCACACTCCCCTTTGTATGCTTTTCTGTTTCTTCTTTTTCTGCAGACCAGTGTGGGATGGGATTGCTAACACCCCTTAGTTGCTTCGGCTGAGACAACAAAGTGTCATGGACCACATGACTTGAACTGAAAGCATTTATTTCTCAAAGTTTTGGAGACAAGTCCTTTAAGCTTTGAGCAGGTTGTGTAAGCCATGAGAGCCTGCTTCCTGGCTGTGGACTGCAGCCTTCTGAGAGAGGAGGAGGGAAGGAGGGAGGGAAGGGGGTGTGAAGGAGGGAGGGAGGGAGGAAGGGGTTTCTTTTTCCTTCTAAGGGTGCGAATTCCATTCTGAAGGCTTCAAACTTAAAGCCTCATCTAAATTTAATCACTCCTGTGCCTCCATAACAAAACGCCACAGAACAGGTAATTATAAACAATAGGAATTCGTCTCACAATTCTGGAGGACCCAGAGAACTCAGGGTGTGTGCTGAGGGGTGGTTCTGTTTTTAACCTCAGTCCTCACAGGCAGAAGGAGAGTACTCAGTCCTCACATGGTGGGAATGGGATGGCTCCACCCTTTCATGAGGAGCTATTCAAAGTTACACAAGCCAATTGTCCCCAGAAGGGGACATTGGGATTATGTTTCCAAGGGATTTTGAGGCACAAACATCTGCAGCAGCCCGCACGGGCTTCACCTTCACACACATCACACTGTGGGCAGGCCTTCTCTGATTAACTTTAGGGGGACTGAGTTAGTCTATACAGGTGACAGGAAACACAGGAAATCAAGATGAACCATCCATGTTGCAGCCCTCTTCACAGTGTGAGCAATTTCAAATGAGCATTGACAATTTCAGCATTTGGACTATCCCAGGCAAGTCCCTGAAATAGACAGGTTTGCATTTCAGAATTGCCAGGTTGGATGTTCAAAGTGAATTTCTGATCCCAAATCAAGGAGCCACAATTAAAACGTAAAATCTCAATGTTTGCAGAAAAGCAGTCCCAGTGCTGTGTCAATGGCTGTCTTCAGAGGCCTCCCGACAATGTTTGAAAGCCAGATGAAGGAAATGGCTCTCCCAGATGGTGGCTGCATGTGAGGCATTTCTCCAGGGTCAGAGGTGTGAGGAAAATCAGGAGTGCTGTTTGGTCGAGTTTGGGCAGTTGGTGAGGTAGACGGAAAACTAAAATCTGTACTTAACAGGAAGAAAAGAAAACAGAAGAACAGGTTTGCCACAATGGAGAAACTGGGAGCCTGGGCCAAGATGCTGCAGGTGCCCAGAGCTCCCAGCAGCCCTCGTGAAGGTGCCCCGTGGCCTTGGGGCTTTGGAAAAAGCCTGGGGTTGCCTGGAAACTGAGCGCTGCCTGCCGCATTCATCATCCATCTGTTCCTGTAATTCGATGGTTTCATAGCTCGTCTGTGTCTGTGATTCGGGTTACTCTCAAGGATGGAGGGAGGAGGGATGCATTCGGGCCACCTGGCAGGGTCATGAGACTGGTCCTGCAAAACTGCACCAATACCTGTGAGAAGGGGCTCACAGAAGAGGCAGAGCTAGAGCTTTCTAGGCATTTCAGAAGTCTGTCTTTTTTCCTTTCTTTTCTCCTGGGAGCCAGAAAACAAATCTATAAATCAGATGCAACTTTCTTCTTCCGACAAAGAAAAGAAAGCCAAAAAGGCAAAGGGAATCAGGGAGTGCGGGGGGGGGGGGGGGGGGGGGGGGGGGGGGGGGGGCAGGGAGCGTAGGGGCCGGCCTGAGCGCAGGGGCCCAGCTTTGCTTCTGTGTTTTCTGCTCTTCCCCACAGTTGGGATTTCCTTCCTTTGGTGGTCGACTCTGCTGGTGATAGTAACATGAAACCACAGATGAGGTGTTTTTTTTTTTTTTTATACTTTTGTTTCCCAAAGGGACTTGCTTTTTTTTTTCTTCAGATAGATGGAAATTGATTTTGTCTGCTCCACATGAAGATAAAATGGAAGAGGTACTCTTCAACCACAAAATCAAATTCACTGGAGGTAACACATTTTCAAAAACGTTCCAACTTAAACACCAGGAATGATGACCCGACCTCGGTCCTGCCTTAAATGTGTAGCTCTGCGGCTTTTGGAGATGCTCTGTCGTTTTTGCAGGAGGGGTAGAGGAGGGACACTTCTGCTTTAACTTGTGGTTTGATCTGGGTAAAGGACACGGAGGAAGGAAGACCTAAGGTCAGAGCCCAAAGTTTGCTCTGGACTCCAGACTGCAGGATCCCAGCAAACTGCAAGTCTGGCAGTCCCTCCATTCGCTCCACAGCTATGAACAAGCTCTCCCTGTGTCTGCGGGGGGGGGGGGGGGGGGGGCGCGGTTGTGGCGACTGTCCTTCGTCTCCCTCCAGGGCCCTCTTTTCTGGATGGCTGTGAGAACTCAGGAACTTTTTGTTTAAGAACTGTGACAACCATAGCACTGTGAAGTTCTGGCACAGCGTCCGTGCCCAACAAATCTCAGATGTCTTTGTTCACCATCTCCTTGGAAAGCCAGTTCTGGAAGAAGAAAGAATGCAGAAACCAGAGAAAGGGTGGGCCATCCAGTCCAGCTCATGAGAATTATTCTTCAAGCCATTAAAAGTGCCCACTCCCCGCCCTTCTCGGTGTGTGTTCGAAGTGCCCACTCCCCGTCCTCCTTGGTGTATGAGTGTGTTTGTATGTATGCGCATTTGCTTTCACACACAACATTGCTCAAGTACCTTGAAGGCTTGAGAACCTCAGGCTAGGCAGGACCACTCAGAAGCTGTCAGAAATGTAAATCGGTTTTGTACAAACCCTACTTGGAGTAGTACTTCAGACTAGGTAGGTATTATGGAGTGCCACTTCAGAAAAACCTCCAGATCTTCTGGAAAGATGGACATCGCACCGATGCCTCGTCTTGGTCGTTTGCAAGTGTCTGCACGAACTATCCTTCCATTGCAGGACTCTGTACTGTGGTGAATCCCCCACAATAAAACCGACCAACTCACATACAGTCCTCCTGTCTCCCAGCCCCCCAAACTATCACTCAGTCCTGCCACATCTGAAGGTGACACTGGGAAGATCCTCCTCCCTCAGTGACACCCTCTGAGGCTCTAGGACAGGCCTCTCAGTTCCCCCCATGGCTTATGTGACTGTCCTGAAGCATGAACTTAATGGGGAACAGGTTCCCATCTTAGAATGAGGCTTTCAATCCATGCGCTGGGGGCATCCTAACCACCAGCCCCCTACTGGACTCCAGAGAAACACCTCACCCCACAAGCCATGTGACCTGGGCTGGCATGACCTACCCAGCCACCAGATGGGGGCATTCTAACCCCCAACCTTTGATCAGATTCCAGAGAAATCCCCCACTCAGGGCCATGCAGCCTAACACACCAACCAGGAGCCTTTTGTGCCCAGAGACCGGACACTATGGTGATCTCTTTGTGATGAGGAAACATGGTCCAGCACATCACCAGGGCTACCTGAGTGTGACAAGGAGACCTATTTGCATGTCTGGAGCTGTCCATTCCAGGCTAGGCAGTGGGTTAGAGGAGGAGAACATGGGCCTACCTGGTACCTCGCAGTACTGGCCAGATGGATACTATTGGCATGAGCAGAGGTTATGGTATGGTGGTACAAGAGAGAGAGAGAGAGAGAGAGAGAGAGAGAGAGAGAGAGAGAGAGAGAGAGAGAGAGAGAGAGAGAGAGAATGGACAGAGGCGTATCTGAAGAGATGAGAGAGGAAGGGAACGGGCTGAGATGGTGAGGGAGTTGAACATTTGACTAGCAACACACAGAAAAGCTTGCCCTGCTCTTTGTCTGGGGAGCACAGCAGAGATGATCTTGTTAATGAGAGCACAGGTGAGCCAACCCTGAGAAAGTGACTGTGGGAGACCCAGCCCCTCCCCTCATCTCCCACATGCTGGCATGGGCTGGGGAGGGATGCCCTCGCTCCACCCCTGCCCATCAGTGTCTAAGGCAGGTGGGAGAGTTGACCCTGAGGTAACAAGAATGGGAGAGCTGCCCCTGCTCCCCACAACCTGTGACACTAGAGAGAGCAGGCCCTGCACTTGCCAAGGCAGCACAATAGAGCCTTTTAGCGGAGGTGTGGGGGAGCAGCCCCTAAGTTGGAAGGGATGGTCCCATTTCTCACCTGTCTTGTGGCAGCATGACCTGTGGCAGCTGGGAGAGCTGGCCCTGTGATCATAAGAGTGGGAGAACTACCCCTGACCCCTACCGGCTGCAACACCCGGCACAGCAGGCCCTGCACCTCCCAGGGAAGCACAATAGAGTTCATCTTGTTAGCACAAGCGTAGGTGAGCCAGCCCTGAAATTGTGAGCATGAGAGAGCTGTCCCGATTACCCATCTGTCTTGTGGTGGCATGAGCGGGGGAGAGTTGCCTCCCCCCCTCATCAACGTCTGGGGCAAATGGGAGAGTTGGCCCTGTGATCATAAGAGTTGGAGGTGCACGTGTGGGTGAGTCAGTTCTGAAGTTGTAAGCACGGGAGAGCAGCCCTCATTTCACATCTGGTGGACCAACCCAAAGCTGCCCAGGCCCAGACCCAAGGATATGACCTGGCTCGCCCCATCATCCACTCCATCTATGATCTACTGGAGCACATGAAGGAACCTGACCTGCAGACCCAAAGAGGCAGGATCTCCACAACACAGGTATGGTGATATTTTATTTTGTACTAAAATGTTATTTGTATGTTAATAAATAAAGTTGCCCGGGGGTCAGAGCTATTAGCAAGCCATAGGAAAGCCGGGCGGTGGTGGCACATGCCTTTAATCCCAGCACTTGGTAGGCAGAGCTAGGTAGATCTCTGTGTGTTCAGGGACACAGCCAGCATTGGAGACACATGCCTTTAATCTCAATACCAACCATAGAAGACCTGGAGGTCTGTACAGACAGGCAGTGATGAGGCAGTCATGTGGTTGGGTTTACAACCAATAAGAAGGCAGAACCGAAAGTCTTTATAAAGACTTTAACACAGAAAGTAGCTCTGGTTCGGAGAGGTAGGACCACCGCAGGAGGAAGGGTAAGGTTTTAGCTCTTGGCTCTGACCTCTTGGCTTTCTTTTTTGCATTGGTTCTGTGTTTTTTATTTAATAAGATGGTTGGTTACATCTACACACAGGCAGCAACATGATATCCTGGTGGTTTTCCCTATTTTCCTGGTGTCTCTAAGGCTTTCACCCCTCTCTTTGGCTCCGTGTTTTTATTTAATAAGACCATTTAGAAATTCGTCTACACTCTCTGATGACGCTAAAGTTTGCACCAATCTACGAGCATAGTGGAACATCATTAGGCATCAGCACATTGACTTTTTTTTTTTTTGTCACCACAGAGGTTTCATCCAGTAATGGATGGAAACAGATATAGACCCACAGCCAAACATTAGGCCAACCTCGGGGAATCCTGCTGAGGAGAGGGGAGAAGGATTATAGGAGCCAGACCCAGAGGGGTCAAGGAGATCACAAAAAAACCCACAGAATCAAGTAACCGGGGCTCATAGGTGCTCACAGAGTCTGCACCAACAACCAGGGAGCCTGTGTGGGACTGACCTAGGCCCTCGGCATATATGTGACAGTTGTGTAGCTTGATCTTCTTGCATGACTCAGTGGGAGCTGAGACGGTCTCCAACTCTTTTACTGGCTTTTGAGAAGCTAGTCCTCATACTGGGTTGCCTTGCCTGGCCTTAATACAAGGGGAGGAGCTTAGTCCTACTGCAACCTGATGTGCCATGCTTTGTTGATATTCCCAGGAGGCCTGCCCCTTTCTGAACAGAAACAGAGGAGGACTGGATGGGGGCAGGCTGAGAGGAGGTTGGGGGAGGGAACAGAAAAAGAGGCGGGAGGGGAAGCTGCTGTTGGGATGTAAAATAAAGTAGTAAGATGGTAACGCCACTGGTCTCAACATAGAGTCATCTTATTATAAGACTTGTATTTCCTGTACAGGACATGGGTCCCACAAATCACCAGAGAACAAATATGGATAAATTAAGCTGTCAAAATAAAAAAAGTGAATTAAAAACAGTATAAAATTGATATAGGAAACATAAAGATTGGAAAAATAACCCACAACTTGCATAGTGACAAATGTTTGTCACTTGGTGCACAAACAATTACAATATAACGATAAAGTGGAACTATGGTGATATTTTATTTGTATTAAAATGTTATTTGTATGTTAATAAATAAAGTTGCCCGGGGGTCAGAGCTATTAGCAAGCCATAGGAAAGCAGGGCAGTGGTGGCGTATGCTTGTAATCCCAGCAGTTGGTAGGCAGAGCTGGGTAAGTCTCTGTGTGTTCAGGGATACAGCCATTATTGGATACACACGCCTTTAATCTCAATACTAATCATGGAAAACCTGGAGGCCTATACAGACAGACCGTGAGGAGGCGGTCATGTGGTTGGGTTTACAACCAATGAGAAGGCAGGACAGGAACTCTATATAAAGACTTTAACACAGGGGTAGCTCTGGTTCAGAGGGGTAGGACCACTACAGGAGGAAGGGTAAGGTTTTAGTTCTTAGCTCTGACCTCTTGGCTTTCTTCTTTGCATTGGTTCTGTGTTTCTTATTTAATAAGAAGGTTGATTACATCTACATTTGGCGCCCAATGTGACAAGAATCCATTAAAAACCTCTTGGTTTGGCTTGGCGGCAGGTCTGTTTTCCGGCGTGGGTGGCCCGGCTCCCTAGCTCAGGCCCAGGCCTGACTGACCCGCAGCTGGAGCTACTTGGAACTGCTACAAACAACTCAGGCCTGCCCTGCTGAACAGGGCCCCTGCCTGTAAAGCCAAAGCTTGACTGGGCTCAAGCAGCTACTCTCTCTCTCTCTCTCTCTCTCTCTCTCTCTCTCTCTCTCTCTCTAGATTCATACCTTGAACACCAGGTGGCTGTTTTGAAATTCCCTGGGATTCTACTGTTCTACCCAGACTTGGTAAGTCAATTAACATATCTATTTAAAAGAGAATTTTTTCTACATTAAAAAAAATGGGTTTTATGTGTACATTGGAAGAAAATTGGGCTTTGTTTGAAATTTTAGGCACTCTGACAATGGAACAACTATATGACAAAATTAATATTGATCGAATTATTCAGTTTATTACTTTTCTTATCCTCATTTTACTATTTAAAAAGATAGTCAATTTAAGTGCCAGGATAACAGTCTTAGAAAAACTTGTTAAACCGGTAAAAATGAATTATAGAGAAATTCAAATTCAGACAGAAGAAGTAAACAGTGAAGTTGTTTCAAAATTGGATCATAAGGTTACAGAAAGAAAGCCAGTTTTCACACAATCACCCTTAATTTATCTGGTAGGCATACAGCAGCTACCTGATGAAGAGAATGAACAAAATACTTGGGTTCCAGTTAAAATGTTAGACTTACGAAGATTTAAGGAGGCAATAGCATCTTATGGCATGCACTCCCCATATGTAAAGCAAATGTTAAACACCTGGTCAACTTGTAATAGGATTCTACCAAAGGACTGGCGGGATTTGGCACAGGCTGTTCTTGAACCCGGACAAAATCTCCAGTGGAAAATGTGGTTCAGTAATGAGGCTAAAAATATAGAAAAACAATGGAGGGATAACGGAATACAAATCTGCCAGGATCAGCTTATTGGAGAAGGCCAATATGCTTCAGTACAAACACAATGTTCATATGATGTCCAAACCCTAGTTCTATGTAAAATGGCAGCTTTGAATGCATGGGACAGAGTTGAAGAACCAGGAAAAAAAACTGAGTCATTTACAAAGGTTATACAGGGCCCAAAAGAATCTTTCACAGATTTCTTACAAAGATTGACTTCAGCAGTACAGAAAATGGTCCCGAATTCAGAGGTTAGTAAGATAATAATTGAATCTTTGGCCTTTGAGAATGCAAATGCAGCGTGCAAAAGAATAATCAGGCCTTTAAAGGCAAGATCTGCACCTTTGGAAGATTGGATTAGAGACACAGTTAATGTTGAGGCTTATGACCATGATGATATGTGGGTAGGAGAAGCAATTTCAAAAGGTTTGAGAAATGTTAGCTGTTTTCTATGTGGAAAGCAAGGACATTTGAAAAGGGATTGTAAACAGGTCATTCCTAGAAATAATGTTTCTTCAAGGAACACTGGCAACAGAATGCCCCTTCCTTCTGGAGTATGCAGAAGGTGTGGTAAGGGAAAACACTGGACCAACGAATGTAGATCAACAAGGGACAGACAGGGTAATCCTCTGCCTCGAGCTTCGGGAAACTCCCAGAGGGGCCTCAGGCAGGCCCCCACAGTAAATCCAGTTCAAACCTTTCCTGCAGTTGTAGAGGAAACCCCTACTCAAAGCAACTAAATAACCAAATGTCTATTGGAATAAATCATGTTAGTTGAGATGATTAAACAGAGAAAATAGGAAATTCAGGAAAAAACATAAATTTTTTTGGCAAACTTCTATTAATGAACAAAGACCAAAACTAACAATAAAAATAAATGGTGTTTTGTTGTCTGGTCTGGTAGACACAGGTGCTGACATTACCATAATTGCACCAGAATTTTGGCATCCAACTTGGCCTCTTCAGGAGGTAACGTTCAACTGTTAGGAATTGGGACATTATCTCGAGTGAAACAAAGTGCAAGATGGCTTGAATGTATAGGTCCAGATGGACAGAAAGGAAAATTAAAACCATATATGGCTAACATAGCTATGAACCTGTGGGGTCGAGACTTGTTACAAGAGTAGAATACTCAGATTAATATCCCTCCAATCTCAGAAATAAATCATAAATTAGTACATGTTTCTGAGAGAAATATTAAAAGATATTATTCTAATGAGTGCTCACCAGCCATCCATGTCATACAAGAACAGGGCACAACAACTGATAATCTTCCAAAAACACCAACAGCTCTAACTTTAAAATGGTCAACAGACAAGCCTGTATGGGTTCAGCAATGGCCTTTAACAACAGAGAAACACCAGGCTTTAGAAGAGCTGGTAGAAGAACAGTTAAATGCTCATCATATTGAAGAATCAACCAGCCCTTGGAATTCTCCTGTATTTGTTATTAAAAAGAAATCTGGTAAATGGAGAATGGTAACAGACCTTAGAGCAATTAACAAAGTAATTCAGCCAATGGGCTCTTTACAATCTGGAATTCCTTTGCCTACTCTGTTATCAAAAGGATGGTCTCTCATAGTTATTGATTTAAAAGACTGTTTCTTTTCAATACCCTTACAAGAAAAAGACAGAGAAAGATTTGTTTCACAGTGCCTACTTATAATAATTCTCAACCGGTTAAAAGATTTCAATGGAGGGTTCTCCCACAGGGAATGTTGAATAGCCCAACTCTGTGCCAATATTTTGTAAAACAGCCATCAGAAATGGTACGTAAAAAATTTCCTAAATCAGCCGGGCGGTGGTGGCGCACGCCTTTAATCCCAGCACTCGGGAGGCAGAGCCAGGCGGATCTCTGTGAGTTCGAGGCCAGCCTGGGCTACCAAGTGAGTCCCAGGAAAGGCGCAAAGCTACACAGAGAAACCCTGTCTCGAAAAACCAAAAAAAAAAAAAAAAAAAAAAAAAAAATTTCCTAAATCTATAATTTATCATTATATGGATGATATTTTATTAGCTGACTCAAATGTAGATACTTTAGAAAGAATGTTTGAAGAAGTAAAGAAAATTTTGCCTTGCTGGGGATTACAAATTGCTCCTGAAAAGATACAAAGAGGAGATTCTATTAATTATTTAGGATATAAAATAGAACTTCAAAAAATTAGACCTCAAAAGGTGTAAATTAGGAGAGATCGACTACAGACTCTTAATGACTTTCAAAGATTATTTGGAGACATTTCTCATCTAAGAACTATTGTTGGGGTAAAAAATGATGAACTGAAAAATTTGTTTAAAACCTTAGAAGGTGACAAGGATTTAAATAGTCCAAGAGAATTATCACCTGAAGATGAGAAAGAGTTGGCCTTGGTAGAAAAGAAAGTACATGAAGGGCACGTAGATCGTATTGATTCAAAGCTGGATTGCATTTTGGTTATTTTACCTTCTAGGCATTCCCCAACAGGAATATTAATGCAAAGGGAAGATATTATATTGGAATGGATATTTTTACCAAATAAACCAAATAAAAAATTAAAAACTTATGTGGAAAAAATCTCTGACTTGATTTGGAAAGGGAAATTGAGACTTCGTCAATTAGCAGGAATAGACCCAGCAGAAATTGTCATACCTTTAACTAAGGAGGACATTGAAAAATTATGGATACAAAATGAAGCTTGGCAAAAAGCTTGTAGTAATTTTTTGGGAGAAATTAACAGCAAATATCCCAAAAGCAATAAAATTGATCTTATAAAGAGAGCTGATTGGATCTTGCCTAGAATTGTGAGGAAAAAAATTCATATCTGGAGTTCGTACATTTTATACAGATGCCAACAAACAAGGAAAGGCAGGTTACAAATCAGAAAATTTAAGTAAAGTGGTTCAAAGTCCTTATAATTCAGTTCAAAAATCAGAATTGTATGCTATTCTGTTGGTATTAATGGATTTTTCAGAACCTCTCAATGTAGTAACTGACTCTCAGTATGCTGAAAGAGTAGTATTACATATTGAGACTGCAGAATTTATCCACAATGCTTCAGAATTAGCTTTACTATTTATTCACTTACAAGATACAATCAGAAAAAGGAGTCATCTTTTATATATAACTCACATCTGATCCCATACTGGTCTGCCAGGCCCTCTAGCACAAGGCAATGATGAGATTGATAAATTATTGATAGGAAATGTGCTGGAGGCCTCAGAATTTCATAAAAAACATCATGTCAATAGTAAAGGTTTAAAAAAGGATTTTTCCATAACCTGGCAACAAGCCAAAGAAATAGTAAAGAAATGTCCTACTTGTTCCTTCTACAATCAAACGCCATTACCAGCAGGATGTAACCCAAAGGGTACTCAGAGGAATGAAATCTGGCAGATGGACGTGCTTCAATTTGCAGAATTTGGAAAATTGAAATATGTATACCACACTATCGATACTTATTCAGGATTTCAATGGGCAACTGCTTTGAGTTCTGAAAAAGCTGATACTGTAGTCACTCATTTGCTAAAAGTTATGGCCATTATGGGTATACCTGCACAAATCAAAACTGATAATGCTCCATCATATGTCTCTGTTAAAATGAAACAGTTTTTTGCTTATTATAATATAAACCATATTACAGGTATACCACATAATCCTACAGGTCAAGCAGTTATAGAAAGATCAAAAAGAACTATAATGGATATGCTAAATAAACAAAATGAGTAACAAAAACCCCCAGAAATAGACTACATAATGCTCTATTAACTTTGAATTTTCTCAATGCCAATGAGAAAGGAACAACAGCTGCAGAGAGACATTGGATAATAGAAAAAACTACAGCATTAAATCAACCTATATACTTTAAGGATGTGCTGACCTCAGAATGGAAACCAGGATATGTGTTACATTGGTGATGAGGTTTTGCTTTTATTTCTACAGGAGAAGATAAGCTGTGGGTATCATCAAAATTGATAAAGGTTCGATTTGAACAAGAGAGACCTCCTAATTAGAGGAGGTGATAGTTCATCAACTATCATGAACATCCAATTTAAACTAACTTACACCAGTAACACATGCCTTTTCATTTAATCAGATAATAACTTGCCAAAAAGGAACATCCTCAAAAAACCTTGGGGAAAGGTTTTTGTTTTTGTCTTTTAGGAGAATGAAGGTTAAGAAATTTGAAGAACACTGGACAAATGAGACAACTGAAGAAAAAGGACAAATCGTCTATCCTAAGAAACAGAGTGAAATGGCGTATGGGTATGTTATCTAAAAAATTTTATGTCTTCCTAAATGTTTGTTTCTGCTTTTCTTTAAAGATTTAACATTATTTAACTTCTAATAGTCCCAGTTCAATTAAAATTTAAAGCTGACTTTGGAGTTGGAGAATGGCTCTCTCCTTCTTTAAACTCAAACATGTTGTTAAAAGGAAAATGCAAACTCCCTGTATCATGCCAGAATAAAAGAGCCATCTTCTGCTATGGGACAGGAGAAAAGCCAAATTAATTAAGGGACTATTCTATTACTAATCTCAACTTTTTGATTCTATTCTGATTCTTTAAACTTTTCTTAAAGTATGAATTTTATATCAAAATTTACAAGATTAATATATATATATATATACATTTTAAACTTTGTTAAGATATAAATGATCATATAGAGTACTAACTAATTCCAAAAAGCTGCATATATAGTCTTTGTGTTGGAGTCTCTTATCAGTTTTTTGCAGGAAATCATGGTCAGGCCTAACATCAACTGAAGTCTCCAGGAAGAAGATGGGGCCCCACAACAACAACAATTCCACATGCACAATGATAACATCACTAAGCTGAAAAACATCATCTACAGATCAGCTTTGAACTACAAAGTGCTCAGAGCAATTTTGAGAGAGCTAGCTGAGATGATCCAGTCTCAAAGACTACTTGAATATGGATTTGAGATAAACCCTGAACTTTGGCATTATACACAGACTGGATAATGAAGGATATATTTACCTTTCCTAGAATTTGACAATTAACCTAAAATTTTTCTTTCAGGATAAAGATACCTTCCCCCATACCCAGCAGGAAGCAATTTCAAGAATACGACGCCCACATTCCCAAAGAGGTGGTGTGGGGCGGGTGGTTTTTTTTTGTCTTTTAATGGGTTTTGGGTCTGGGATAATTTTCATTGATTAGGGGGGTTGGTTACAAGTTGTTGTCAAGGGTGAGGAAAAGGGCTAAGCAAAGGAGATTAGATTTAAGGTTCTTATTTAAAAAAAAAGAAAGAAAGAAAGAAAAGAAAAGAAAAATGTAAATACTTTACATTGGATTGGATTGTTTTATATTATATATAAATTACATAAATTGAAATTGATATTGTTAGAAAATGTTATCTGTATATTTCTAATTGTACCATTCATCTAACAATGTAATGCAATGTTCTGATCCTTGAATGTTATTACCAACTATTAGGACATAAAGAAATGAAAGTTAGTAGTTAGACATTATAATAGAACTTGTAGTTATATTAGGCATGTTTTCAAGATTGAGTAGATATATTTTAGATAGACAGGTTATCTTCAAACCCTTCAGAGATCTACAGAATATGGCATTTAAAATGTTTTAATAACTTAGAAAATTTTTCTTTTTTGTTATGACTATGAGACATGTCGGCTTCTGGCAGTACCAATCTACTTCAGAGAAAATATGGGCATTGAAAAAACTGCAATTGGAGTTAACTTTCATTGTGGCAAAAGTTAGCCACTGGACAACAAAGTATCCTCAAATCAACTTCTGACAAACAGGACAGACAGGACACGAAGCAAAGAACTACTGATTCTTGTCAAAACAAGTGTGGTTATGGCTTTATCAAAAGGCATCTTCTGAGGCCAGGACAATATGACACCATCCCTGAAGTGGCCTTCGCAATCCGGGAAAGGTACAGTGCCCTTTTCTTCGAAGGCAGCTTAACAGGCATTGGGCCGATGGCTTCTGATGTGCAATGGGAAGGTAGTTGAAACAGTTATTCTTGAAGAGTAATTAAGCTCACACCTCTCAACAGGAGAATGGCATTTAATAGAGGGATGTGGAGAAGAACGGGATGCTGAAATGAAGCCACATACACACATAGCCAAGAAGAATGGACAGCTGAATTCAAAAACATCAACAATTTCCAGAATTTAAAATCTTGAATCATGACATGACACTAGTGGAATTCAGGTGTTTCTGGTATATAGACCGCTCTCACCCAATGTGAGGTTGAACTGTTGACCTTGTGTACATCCTACTTCACAAATGAGTCTGTCAGATACGCTAAGCCTATAGGCTGAAGATGATGCCCCAACACTGCGGAGAAACCTCAGATGATTGTCCAGGCAGCTGGCTGTTTCTGTCAACTCACAATTTTTTGGAAGTTGCTTGCATATACTTCCTGTTTTTATTTTTTTGTTAGCTAATATTATTTCCTTCTTGGGTCTCTGAGGGAGCTGAAGATTAGTTAGTTATAGTTGAAGATTAATTAGGATAGAAAGTGAATTAGATTCAATAGAATAGATAATGGAATTATTTTCTCTGAATTTGTCAAATACAAATGAACTAGACATTGTTTAGGTATTTATTACTTGTATATATTGTATATAGTTATTGTACTTTTGTATATAGTTTTTCTTATGTTAGTTATAAGCTTTTTCTTTTTTTCTTTTTATTAAAATAGAAAAGGGGAACTATGGTGATATTTTATTTGTATTAAAATGTTATTTGTATGTTAATAAATAAAGTTGCCCGGGGGTCAGAGCTATTAGCAAGCCATAGGAAAGCAGGGCAGTGGTGGCGTATGCTTGTAATCCCAGCAGTTGGTAGGCAGAGCTGGGTAAGTCTCTGTGTGTTCAGGGATATAGCCATTATTGGATACACATGCCTTTAATCTTAATACCAATCATGGAAAACCTGGAGGCCTATACAGACAGACCATGAGGAGGCGGTCATGTGGTTGGGTTTACAACCAATGAGAAGGCAGGACAGGAACTCTGTATAAAGACTTTAACACAGGGGTAGCTCTGGTTCGGAGAGGTAGGACCACTGCAGGAGGAAGGGTAAGGTTTTAGTTCTTAGCTCTGACCTCTTGGCTTTCTTCTTTGCATTGGTTCTGTGTTTCTTATTTAATAAGAAGGTTGGTTACATCTACATGGAACAACAGCAACAACAACAGGTAGATGGCCCAAAGGCTTCTGGGAATCGAGTGTGCAGCAGCAGGCACATGGCAAGCCACACAGTGTCCTTCAGGAAAGCCACACGATAGACCACACACATGCTCTAGCTCTAGGAGGCTACACCAGAGAAAGCTGGGTGCCGGCATTCTTGCTATGGGGCCAGCGAACTTAGCACTTTCCTTTTCCCCAATCCTCTTCCTCCTCCCCATCCTCTTCCTTCTCCACTTCTTGTTTGCTGGCTTGTACGCTTTTATGAGAAAGGGTCCCTTTATATAGCTCAGCCTAGCCTCAAACTCACAAATCCATTCTCCTTCTGAATGCTAGGATTGCAAGCACGAGCCGACGCACTGGCACATTTAGCACATGGGTAAATGTTTAACACAACACGTGTCTAACCTGTGATCTAAATGTTTATCTGAAAGGAAGGGAAATAGAGTGTCTGTAGCAGCTTTATACAGAGTCCCCAACCCAAATCGTGTGTGCCCATCAGTGGAATGAATAAAGAGCTGTACAGAATGAAATGTTACTCACTAACGAAAAGGGACAAACTGTTCCTCTCAAAGACAGTTGAAGCCTGGCCTGGTGGTCCTGGTCTGTAATCCGATACTTGGAATGCTGAAGCAGAAGGATCACAAGTTCAAAGTCAGCCTGGATGACTTAAGGATCTCTGGTCCCAAAATGAAAAGTGAAGAGGGGTGAGGCTGTAGGTCAGAGCTGAAGTTCTTGTCCGGAGGTCTGGGTTAAGTCCTCAGTACAACCAAGCAGTCAATCAACCACCTAAAGAACTACAACAAAAACAAACACACAAACAAAAACAAAAAGAAAGAAGCAAAAATTGTGCCAAGTGAAGGAAACTGAATTTCTCATTCTTCTTTATACTGGTAATTCCACCTATGTAACATTCTGCCTGAGAAGAGATTGCTTCAGTGATGGAAAGTAGGTCAGGGGCGGGGGTCACGAGGAGCAAGCGGAAGGGGCAGGGACTCTAGGGCAATGGGAGTGCTGCACGCTCTCATAGCACTTGTTAAGACCCAGAAGACTTGAGATGTGAGCCTTCTACTGTGAGTAAGTTCAGCCTCAGTAAAAGGACAATAAAAAGCCTGGCAGAAGGAAGCCAAATGGCCATTGTTAGTAAAGAGTGCGTTTGAAGTGCTTCTGCGGAAGGCTATGTACACGGAAGGAGTGTAGACTGATGGCCTGGCTACAGGGCAGGAAGGGTTTTTGTCAGGGATAAGCAAAGATACAGCATGGCCATGTGAAATAGATTTGGAAGAAAGAGTGATGATGCTGTCTTGATCTGTGTCAGGTTGCTATAATAAAACACAGGAGGCTGTGCAACTTATAAAAAGGCTTGTGTGACATGATTCGGGTGGCCGGAGGTTCTAAACAGCAAGCACCAGGGTGCTGGCTCATCGGTGCCCTCTGGATACATGGCACCAAGTTAGGAAAGTGGATGGGCACGGAGAGAAGCAGAGGCAGCCAAGTGTCGGGTGGTGAAACTTAAAACAGCCCCTCATGGTGATATTTTATTTGTGCTGAAATGTGATTTTATTTGTATGTTAATAAATAAAGTTGCCTGGAGATCAGGGGTCATAGCAAGCCATTAAGCAGAAGTCGGGCGGTGGTGGCCCATGCCCTTAATCCAATCACATGGCAGGCAGAGTCTCTGTGTGGCCAAGGACACAGCCAAGCGTGGTGACATGAACCTTTAATCCCAGTACCAACCATAGAGACCTGGAGGTCTGTACAGACAGGCAGTGATGAGGAAGTCATGTAGTTGGGTTTAGAGCCAATGAGAAGACAGAACAGAAAGGCAATAAAAAGACAAGTCAGACAGGAAGAAGCTCTCTCTGTGGGGAAGCTACTTCTGGTGGTCAGCTAAAGTTAGTCATGGCTATTTCTCTGATCTCTTTGACGATTTCCTCTGTATTTGGCTCTGTGTTTCTTATTTACTAAGACTGTTTAGAATTTCATCTACAGCCCCTCATGGGAACTAACCCACTTCTGTAGCAGCTACATGAGTTCATTTGCAGGAGACTGTACCTTCTAATGGGCTCCCCTTCTAAAGGTTCCACCAAGTCAACACTGCCACACTGAGGACCAAACTTCCAACACATGAGACCTTTGAAAAAATAAACTGATATAGGGGACAGATAGGCACACTCTGTATTCCACAGTGTAAGAGCATGTTTGTACATTTTGAAAAGCAGGCCCCCCCACAGTACACATTGGTAATGGTTTGTTTGTGACGAATTAGCCTTTGTGGGGGAGTGTGCCGGGTTGGTGTGTGTGGTGTGTGGCTGCATGTGCCAGTGCGTGCACAAGGGGAGCCACAGGTTCATGTTGGCTGCCCTCCTCTATTGAGCTCCACTTTAGAATTATTTCTGACACAGGGTCTCTCATTGACCCAGAACTCATCGATGGCCAGACTAGCTAGTCAGTGAGCCCCTGACATCCTCCTGTCTCTGCTTCCTAGAACTGGAATTGCAGGCTTGTTCTGACACACTTGCTTGACCTTTTCACATTGGTTCCGGGGACCTGAACTCAGGTCCTCTTCTTGTGCAGCAAGCACTTTTCACACAGGGCCATCTCCTCAGTCCCTGAGTTAACTTCTGATCTAGAATAATCCAAAAGGGGGGGGGGACCCAGGAGGAAGGCAGAGTGTGCAATGGCCTTGGTCTGTGGGAAAGTCCTCTACACAGAGAGGAGGGAGATGGTGGGGGAAGGACACCGTGGCTGACCGTGTGACCAGAGAGCTGAGCCTGAAGTTTGTATTGGCTGACATCCTTTGCTTCCTCTTCTCATGCAGTCTGCTGGCTGAAGATGACAGGGCTCAACACAAGAAACACAGGTCTGCCTCCAAAGGGAAGGAGTTCACTAGAGAGGCAAGTGAGAATGATCATGGCCTGGGGGACACAGATTCAGATTGTCCCAGTCCTGTGTTCTGGATGGTGACAGACTCATGAGGTTTTTATAGTTACAGAACAGAAAAAAAAAAATTGGAAATCAAGGCTGTTTTCAAACACACTGGTGGAAGCATCAGGTAGGGGCTACAGTGAGGCCGGGAAACCTCGGTTAAGGGCTCTAGTTGTTACCTGATGACACGCTTAGCCTTTGGGTTGGTGGAAGCTAAGGGTCTCTGTTCGTTCCAAAAGGATTTGCTGACAGGCTCAATGTTAGTTCACACAAGAGGATGAGCAAACATGGCAGTCAAGGGGACCAAAGAGAGCCATGATAACTCTGCCTCCCAGCTTGTACCTTTCCCACTCTATCTCTATCCAATTGCCCTTGTAGAAGCATTTTTGTGTGAAACTTCAGTTCACAGTGGTAAGACATAGTTTAAGGATATTCACCCATTGCCTTCCCAGACTGAGAGCCATCTGAATAAATCACAGCTTGAACATTCAGTTCCTTTGTCTCATTGGCTTCTGTGATAGGTAGCACAGACAGAACTCTGCTTCCAAAGCTGCATCAAAATCATGTCAGATGATGAGAACAATGCAGAGGCATTCAATAGTGTGTGAATATGTGCTGATAATAAGAACCATTGCTTTGTGTTCCTAGGTTATGCTTACAATTGAATGGTTGAGCAGAACTATTTACCTGGGAGAGTGAATGCTCTGCAAGGGCCATTGTTACCTTAATCTACTTTACCCGCCTTTAACTCCTCTTACTTTAGCTAGTTCTGGGCCTGGTAGGGTTAATTCCAAGCTGCAAGGACATAACAAGGGAGGTATTACTAGCAAACAATGCTGAATAGACTCTGCTATAGAGAAGCCACCTCAAGGATGGTTGGGGGGGGGGGAGTGACTCCTCCCTGGTGAGCAGATTTGGACAATGGCTTGTTGTCTCCATTAGCCAAATTGCATTTGAACCAGAGAAAAGCACTTTTATTTCCTCAGCCTCCAGAACTATCTAGTCCTTGCCACCAGGTCACTTCCTGTCCAGGCACCCTGGCCATTTGTCACGAATGAAATAGCTTGCTGAGAATATGAAATGGCGGCAGTCCAGGCACAGGCCTAAATCAATTAGAGAAAAATCAGGCCCTCATGCTTTTGATTTATTGCCAGGAGGACAGACAATGGCTGATGTGATGTGCCTCTGGGACTTCGTCTATGCCCAACAGAAAGTGAGCTATGTCCACAGCAAAACCCAGAGGACACAAGAATGCAGACACATGAAACCTTTGTCCTCATTCAGCGTGAGTTCTGGGTCATCAGGGAACCCCTTGCTTTCCTGTGCCTTCTCAGAGATTTTGTGGGAACATTGCTTGTCCTTGCTCTCTGCATAGACTTCAGTTTTCGCAAACCCCAGGACTGGCTGGCCTTCCTGAAGATGAACTTCTGATGCGTGAGCGGGACAAGGGCAGCACATTTCTGCTTCTTCTCCAATCATCTGGGCTGCTTCAGAGAAAGAGCAGAGGACAGACAGCCTCAGACTGAGCCTGAAGGATTCTGTTTGAGTGACTTCTCAGCTCAGCTGGATTTTAGCCTTCACTTTTATGTTGATGACAGTTATTGATGTCAGTATCTCCAGAACTGCTATCAATAGTAATCAGCCATTTGACTGACAGTGACAGCATCCAATTTGTGGGAAGAGAATGCATTTGTTCTCTTTTAGCTTTATTTTCCCATTGTGATTCCCTACCCTGCAAAGGAATCCACATTTAGTCAACAAACAAAATAACCAGCACCACTAAACAAAAACAACTTGATGAGGACCCTCCTGGCTGCCTGCCAAGGAGAACAGCCCAGGAGAGCTGTGCAGGCCTGATCCCAGGAGCGTTAGCAGCGGGGCAGAGGGAGAAGCCTGTATTTCTACTCTCAGCGTCTCTGAGTATCGCTCTACTTTCCCAAAGACTGTGCTTCTGAATCATCTCCTGACCGTCCACCACTCTCTTCTCCCCTTAGGTGAATTAGACACCATGCACAAGAGACAGAAGCAAACGTCCTTCTTAGTGGACATTTGATTAGGAGACAGAGTATAGTAAAATGTCCATACTAACCCAGGTGGCAACTGCTGTCAAAATGTCAATGCTGTTTTACAGACACAGATAAAAAGGCCCCAAATTTTGTATCAAACTGCAAAAGACCCAGAATTTCCAACTCAAAATAGGAAGGAAAAAAAAATCAAGCCAGACAACAGCACAAAGGCTGCAGCTATCTCTGTCTCTGCTTTCAATCTACATCAGGGTTCTATAGTAACCCAACAGTGAGGTGCCAGACAAAAATGTATGTGTAGATCAATGAACAAAATACAAAGCGTGGAAATACACCTGCACGTTGCTGGTCATGGTGCAAAGCACACACAACGGTACAGGAAGAGGAAGACGGAAAAGTCAGCGGTGGCTGGAAGGTGATGATATCCTTGTGAAGAAGAAGGAAGCTGGACCCATGTCTTACACCCATTAGCACCAACTCCAGTGGTGGAAGAGTTAAGCGAAGACCAGCCACTAAAAAGAGCTGAGAAGAAAGTATGGGGAAACTGTTCTTGATGCTGGTCCGAGCAGTGTTTTGACTAAGAAAACCATCGCTTCCACAGGTAAGCAAGAGAGAAAACCATCGCTTTCACAGGTAAGCAAGAGAGAAAACCATCGCTTCCACAGGTAAGCAAGAGAGAAACAAATGAGAGAGTTTCACACTGAAATGTCTCTGCACAGCAAAGGTGACAGCGTACGTAATGAAGAGATATGCTGGGGGACACTTGGAAGCCATCCATCTGACAGGAGGTCATTTGAAAAATGTGTGAAAAACTCAACTCAATAGTAAGAAAAATACTTGATTGAAAGAGCACAAAGGACCTCACTCGACATTCTTTCAAAGGGACATTTTAAAAACACTGCCAGTGGTATCCAGTATTACTAATTATCAGGGAGTACACATCTCTAGACAAAGAGACACCCACACAGATGGCTGTCATCAAAACCCAAGCAAGTCTTGGTGAGAGTGTGGAGAGGAGCCTGTGCATCATTGGAAAACAGGAAGCAGTTTCCTCAAGAACTTAGAAGTGGAACTACCATATAATCAAACAATCAGAGACTAGGAAATCAGCATCTTGAAGAAATAGCTAGTCCTTCATTTTCTTGGCAGCATTATTTACAAAGAGCAAGGATGTGGAATCAATGTAAGTGTTCACCAAGAAATGAATCAGTCAAGATGTGTTGCATTACAAAATGGAAACTCATTCTGCCTTAAAAGAAGGCTTATCTGTCATTTTTCATTTGCTAAACTTTTAAGGTGTATGTTTTTATCATTTTAAATTGTGTGTGTGTGTGTGTGTGTGTGTGTGTGTGTGTGTGTGTGTGTGTGTGTGTGTGTGTGTATAGGGGTATCTGCATGTAAGTGCAGGTGCCTGTGAAGGCCAGAAGTGTTGGTTCCTCTGGAGCTGGAGTTATAGGTGTTTGTAAGTCACTCAGTGTAGGTGATAAGAATCAAACTTGGGTTTTTTGCAAGAGAAGTGTGTGCTCTTAACTGCTGAGGCCTCTCTCCAGCTTCCAATTCTATCAGCTAATAACATAGATGAACTTCAAGAAATTTATGTCAAGTGAAATAAGACAGGTACCAAAAGACAAATGCTGCATGATCTTTCTTACTCATGTGTAGAAGCAAAAAGAACCATAAACCACAGAATGAGAGAGTCGGGTGGTATTGTCAGGTGCTTGGGATAGAGGAGTGCTGGGTGCTGGGTGCTGGGTGCTGGGTGCTGGGGACATGCCAGCTAAAGGGTGTGGACTTTCAGTTATTGAAGATGAAGTCTGGAACGCAATGTCCAGCACGGTGATTATAAGTAATTGTACTGAATTGTGTGCTTGAAGTTCACTAAGAGGCCAGGCTAAATGCACTGACTGCACACTTAACGTGCTTAGGTAACAGGATGGATATGTAATTCACTTGATGGTGGTCAGCACTTCACATTGCATACACACACCAGAGCATCAGTTTGTGCAACTGGAAAAGAGCAAGTTTAATTTGTCCGTTGCTCATCAACAAACCTAACAAGGCCTGAAAGAAAACAGAATTTTTATAGTCAAAATATTTTTTGATTGAAATAGAAGAGAAAGGAAATGAAGGAAGCAAGGAAGGAGAGGAGGGAGGAAGGAGAGAAGGGAAGGAGGGAGGGAAGAAGGAGAGGAGGGAAGGAGGGATGGAGGGAAAGAAAAAGGGAAGGGAATGGATGGAGAAAAACATTGATGAAATCTTCCAATAACAGCAAGTACTTACTGAGTTTCCTTCATGAGGACTTCTAAGTGTTTATTAACGCTGTCCCTCATGTTTCTTAATAATGCCTGGGCTATTGCAATCATCATTGTTTTGATAGCTTTATTGAAGTATAATTAACGTACAACAAACTGCACCCATAAAGAGTGCATTTGTAAATTTTGACATGTGTATACACCTGTGAAATATCCCTACAATCAAGATAATGAACGCGCCATTGTTCCTGCTGTAGCTATTACTATTCACATCAATTTTACAGGTAAAACAGTTGCTTTCGTTTGTTTGCCGTTAAACAGATGCTACAGAAGGGAGGATGGGCGGGGCCTGAAGCGGCTCTTCCACATCAGCCAGTGCCTGTGTGTTGGTCTCTTCTTCTGTCTGCCTGTCTGTCTGGTTGTCTCCTCCATCCTCCCTCCTTCTGGCTTCACACTCATGTAACTGGCCACCCACTGTATGTTTAAGGGCATAGATTTATCTTATTCAGAACTGCTCTCCTAAGCCCACACGGAGAACCAACATCAACAGCTACAAAGAGTATGTTTGACAACGTAGTCTCACAAGCTCTTTACACGGTGCCAGACAGAAACAATGCGACCTAGAAGCTTGACCTTGCATGCATGCTGAGCCAGGTTAGAACCCTAGTCCTCAGATCTACTGTGTGACCCCAGGCAAACCAAGCCTCCTCTCCAAGCCATGGCATCTTTTCTGGCCAAAGGATGTGAACCTCATGGTAGAATCTGCTTAGCATGACATTTTACGACAGCCATTGCTCTGAAAGTAGCTATGACAATTAAATGCATCCTAGCAGTTTTGCAAAATGGTGTATCTCCACAAATGATTTTTTTCTCCTTCAAGAGAAGAACTGTTTCTTTTCTGTGTGTGGTGGTGCACATTTGTGCACATGGGTATGTGTGGTGGTATTGTATTTCCCAAAATATTGTGCACCCTAATAAACTTATCTGGAGTCAGAGAACAGAACAGCCACTAGATACAGAGGCTAGAAAATGGTGGCACTTACACCTTTAATCCTAGCATTCCAGAGGCAGAGATCTCCCTGGATCTCTGTGTGTTCAAGGATACAGCCAAGCATGGTGACTCATGCCTTTAATCCCAGAAAGTGAGCCTTTAATCCCCGGGAGTGATGGCAGAAAGCAGAAAGGTATATAAGGCGTGAAGACCAGAAACTAGCAGCATTTGGCTGGTTAAGCTTTTAGGCTTTAAACAGCACAGTTCAGCTGAGATCCATTCTGGATGAGGACTCAGAGGTTTTCAGTCTGAGGAAACAGGATCAGCTGAGGAACTGGCGAGGTGAGGTAGCTGTGGCTTGTTCTACTTCTCTGATCTTCCAGCATTCACCACAATTAACTGGCCTTAGGTTTGATTTTATTAATAAGACTCTTTAAGATTCATGCTACAGGTATGCATCTGTGTGGGTACACATTTTGAAGCCGGAGGTCAATATCAAGGGTTTTTCTCTGTTGATTACCATCTCCTATTCTGAGATGGCCTCTCAAAGTGGAGCTGGAACTTACTGACTCTGGCCAGATGCAGGGATCTCTCTGTCTCCACTTCCTCAGGGCTGAGATTGCATGCATGCTCAACTTTTATGTGGGTACCAGGGATCGAAACTGAAGTCTCTGTGCCTACACTTTACCTCCCGAGCCATTCAAGCTGTTAATTACAGAGGTAGGCACATACAAGAGCACATTCCAATTTTCTACTCAGTGTAATGTTGTTGATCAATAAAACTGCAATGTTGTCGGAAAGGAGTAGAGAAAGTTGGAAATGGGCGGCATCTTGCTTAAGTTATCTCTTTGTTAGTTTTACTTTTTGAACAAAAATGTTACTCTTCAGACATTAGTTGTTTGGACAAAGGAAAGAGAGAAAATGGGCAGCACACCACTCAGAGTGATGTTTATGGCCTCCTATTAAGCCCATTCCACTCATTTCCAGGGTCATGGCTACATTTCAGCAGAACACAGTCATCACTGATCAGATCCACAGGAAATTAAAAAAATCATTTTCTGAGTTCTGTGTTCAATACAAAAATCACATTAATGAGTTATTGAGATAAATGGTGAATCTGAATGTTGAAGAGACCAGCAGGTCAATACTGGAGAGCAATTAATCAGCATAAAACATGCACTGGAGGAGAGCTAACTTAAACGGATTCCCTCCTTTTCCCCCTCCCCTCACCCCTTCCTTCCTTTATTCTTTTCTTCCATGCAAGTGAGAAATAATCACAGCCAGGGTTACTCATCCCTTTGGGATATAACGGAAATGCCATCTTGGAAATCTTGGTTCTGGAGGCATGTTCCAGCCAGTGGGTGGCATGCAAATAGCCAGACTTTGGAGAACTGGTCAGGTGCCATCTGTTCAATAAGAGGGCAGGTTTTGTAACGTGCCTCAAATGCCAGTTGCTCTTGAAGTGTCCCAGGTACTCCCCAGAGACAGGTAGGTGCCATTTCTTCTGTTTTCAAGGAAGCATGCTGGGGATAGACACTGTACTAGACCCTGAGTGCACAACAGGGTAAAAGCCACATTCTGTGTTCTTCCAGAGCTATAACACACTAACTAGCACAACTCCACATACCCACGTTACAGATAAATAATAGTGTGTAGCCAATGGCAAGCCCTACATGAGTGCCGTGAGGAAGGTGCACTGTTGTAAAGGAGCACTTATTTGAGTTGCAGTCAGGTTGCTCTGGCATGGAGGTTGATCAAAACTCATCACAAGAAGTTGGCTTTGAGCTGGGCCTAGGGTGGGGTTGCAGCTGCCAATCATGTGAGGAAGGCTGATCGGGGACACATGGAGAATGACAAACCTATACACACAAGTTCTCGCCGACCACATCTGCTCTGTCATCCGGTCCTCTCAGTCTACACCCATTCCAGGTAGGAATGCTAGCTTTCACACTTGTTCCGACACATCGGTGGATTTGTAGGCTTTACGTATGTTTTAATTTATAAAAATATAAAAAGATTTAGAAAAGTACCCCTTATGTTCTAAGAGACTGGAACTTTTGCTGGACCTCATAGCTGGAGTTAATAATACACCCTGAGGTCTCTTAAGACTCAAAACTGTTCTCCTGTGTACTCGGCCCATTTGCTTAACTTGCCTTTAAGAGGCCAATGTAACAACCAAGCTCACTTGCCTTGGATTTTCCATGTAATCAACTTTTACAATTTAAGCTAATGCACACCTGCGATCTTAAGTTCTGTGCTCTTGCACCCCCGGCCGAGATAATGCATTCACGTCCTCATCATTTGCTGAAAGCAGCAAAAACAGAGGTGAAAGCAATCTTATAAAATGAACCTCCCATCATTGTTGAACACACCATTTGGATACTGGCTGGTAAACAATGATGTTTGTTGTTTGGGTCAGTTTGGGTCAGTGAGTTAATCTCTTGTAAAACTCTGTTGAAGATTTCTGTAAAGTATCCCATACCTTCCCCATGTGATGCTTTCTGTGCAGTCCAATAAAGACAGAGGAAATCCCTTTGCTAGACACAGACACACAGCCAGCCAGCCACACAGACAGACAGGGACAGACACACAGCTAGCCACACAGACAGACAGGGACAGACACACAGACATACAGGGATGGACACACAGACATCCAGCCACACAGACATACAGGGACAGACACACAGCCAGTCACACAGACATACAGGGACAGACACACAGACATCCATCCAGCCACACAGACATACAGGGACAGACACACAGCCAGCCACACAGACATACAGGGACAGACACACAGCCAGCCACACAGACATACAGGGACAGACACAGGCACAGGGACAAATGCACAAGACAGCCTCCACGTAGACACAGACTCACACACATACAACAGAAGATGGAAGACAGGGAGAGTGAAGGAAAGAATTCAGATCTGGACTCGCTCTTGGTTAAAGGACTTCAAGAAGTACTTTTATTTCTTCCCTTAGTGTGACACTGATGCATTATTTGTGACTCAGTTAATCACTAACACATTAATCCATACATAGGTGTGTATAATTCAAGTTGTGTAACTGTATTTACAACTTTTCACAAGTGTTCTTTTAAAAGCTGTGTGTGTGTGTGTGTGTGTGTGTGTGTGTGTGTGTGTGTGTGTGTGCATGCGCGCGCGCGGGCACACACACACACTGAGGCTCATGTGGAAGTCAGAGGACAACTTTATGGTGTCGGTTCACCGTTTCCACCTTTATGTTTATGGTGTCGGTTCACCGTTTCCACCTTTATGTTTATGGTGTCGTCGGTTCACTGTGTCCACCTTTATGTTGATGGTGTCGGTTCACTGTGTCCACCTTTATGTTTATGGTGTCCGTTCACTGTTTCCACCTTTATGTTTATGGTGTCGGTTCACTGTTTCCACCTTTATGTTGATGGTGTCGGTTCACTGTGTCCACCTTTATGTTTATGGTGTCGGTTCACCGTTTCCACCTTTATGTTTATGGTGTCGGTTCACCGTTTCCACCTTTATGTTTATGGTGTCGGTTCACTGTTTCCACCTTTATGTTGATGGTGTCGGTTCACTGTGTCCACCTTTATGTTTATGGTGTCGGTTCACTGTTTCCACCTTTATGTTTATGGTGTCGGTTCACTGTTTCCACCTTTATGTTTATGGTGTCGGTTCACTGTTTCCACCTTTATGTTTATGGTGTCGGTTCACTGTTTCCACCTTTATGTTTATGGTGTCGGTTCACTGTTTCCACCTTTATGTTAGTTCTTGACACCGAAATCAGATTTCCAGTCTTGCACAGTAAGCACCTCCGGCCGAGTCATCTTACTGGCACCCCAAGGGCTCTTTGTGTTTGCAGGTCATGCTAATTTTTAGGTTCCAGACAGAAGTAATGATTCACAGATACAAATGCCACTATTTTACAAATATATACACCTGCACACCGTGTTGAGATAAATAAATGGAAATTTACTTCAAGGATTGCTGAGTGTACAGTAGCTTTTTTTTTTTTTTTTTTTTTTTGGTTTTTCGAGACAGGGTTTCTCTGTGTAGCTTTGCGCCTCTCCTGGAACTCACTTGGTAGCCCAGGCTGGCCTCGAACTCACAGAGATCCGCCTGGCTCTGCCTCCCGAGTGCTGGGATTAAAGGCGTGCACCACCACCGCCCGGCAGTACAGTAGCTTTTTAACAATGAGTGTTTGTTAATGAATTGATAAGGAGGTGTAGCTACTAGTATAGTATAAAATTGTCTATTTTGAAAGACATTATGATTTCTACTTAAAGTAGTTTGGGATTACAAGAAAAGGATTTACATCCATATCAGAAACTGGACAAAGCACACAAACAACAGTTTGTGAGATAACAGACTATGGACTTAGTTGTGTCATTCCTTCACACGCTGAAGCTCTTAACCCCACTGTGCTGTATTTGGAGATAGGGTTTTAATGGGTGATTGAGGAGAAATGAGGTTGTCAAGAGGATGGAGTCCTGGTCTAATAGAACTGGTAGTATTATAATAATAAGAAAACCTCCTTCTATAAGATCATTCACTGAGGAAAGGTCATGTGAAGAGAGTGAGAAGGCGGCCATATTTAATCTGGTGGCAGAAGATGGGGGCTCATCAGAATCTAACCACACTGAAACTATGGACTTCCAGCATTCAGAACTGTCAGAAAAGAAATCAGGGTTAAGCCCTTTGGTCTACAGTACTTTGTTATGACTCACATAGACAAAGACATTGGGCATGAAGCCACAGGTGATGATTCCTGAAAGATGGGAAACAAACAGAGGGAGCCCCACGATTGCCACACGTGATGGCCGGCCTTATGTCAACTTCACACCCAAACTAGAGTTATCTTAAAGGAGGGAAACTTGGCTGAGAAATACCTTTATAAGATCTGTCTATAAGGCCTTTTCCCAACTAGTTATCGATGAGGGAAGGCCAATCCCACTCTGGTTGGTTCTATTCCTGGGCCGGTGGTCCTGGATTCTATTCTTCTAAGAAAGTAGGCTGAGCAAGCCATGGGAAGCAAACCAGTAAGCAGCACTCCTTTATGGCCTGGGCATCAGCTCCTGCCTCCTGGATCCTGCCCTGTTTGAGTTCCTGTCCTGACTTCTTTCAATGATGGACAGTGCTGTGGAAGCATAAGCCAAATAAACTCTTTCCTCTCCAACCTGTTTTTGGTCATAATGTTTGCCACAGCAACAGAAACCCTGACTAAAGTACCACACCACAGGTTATGGCCTGAGTGTTTCCTAGCCATTAAGGGATCAGAAGCTATGTCAAGTGAAACTAAGGGGTTGGAGTTCAGAGGCCAGACAACCAAACAGTGGAGGATGGTAGAGGGAGGAGACTCTGGATATGTGCAGGGTGTCCACCACACTATCCAGCAGAGCACTAGCACATGTGTGAGCAAACCACCTGAGTCTAGGGCTAGACCTGAGAAGACTGAAGGCAACAAGCAGTATTTGATACACACAACTACAGATAGTGTCTATTCTGCCATTCAAACTAGAAAACCTCAAGATCACAGGGCATTGAAAAGGTTCTCACTTCTGCATGAGAATAATTAGCCTGGAAAAGCTAAGCTTCATTTCCTCGTGACAAAACAAAAAGCAAAATCTCAAACAACCAAACATCCTCCATGTGACTCAATTTCATCCTAGAACAAATCTCAAAGACATTTGGAAGAAACCAAGAGTATCTAACACTCAGCATAGTAATAGCTGTATTATCTAGAATCCAGTAAAACTTTCCCAGGCGTTCAAAAAGCAAGAAGATAAAACCTGATGAGATGAAATCTACTGAAAACGGCCCAGATGTTGGATTAATAGACAAAGATGTTAAACTATAATAATTACTCCACATGTCCGAAAGCTAAGTAAAGGCATGAACAGATATTTTTAAAGACCTAAATTTGACATCTAGGGACAAAGTTGTAATATGGGATATGAAAGATTCATAGTTTAATCAATGGGGAGGGCTCTCCAGCCCAGTGATTGTTCTTGTGGGATTCAAAACGACTTCCTGGCCATGGCAAGATACCCTATCATGAACTTTGGAATTGTTTGAGAATAATTGAAGCCAGGAATGTTAATTTCTCAATGTGTAAGGCTCCATTTGTGTTTACAAACACAAAATTAGACCTGGCTTTATGAACCTACAATTTGAAAGACTGAACACTATGGGGGACAAGAAGGGGGCAACTACAAGCCAATGTGATGATATGAACTGAGATGTCCATCTTTCATCAGCTTCCCTCCCCATCACCTGGTTGCTCCAGGGGGGAGTTTGAGGATTAAAAAGTTATTCTATTTTCCTAAAGAAAAATAATTTCTAACTTTATTCTAAATCCTTATCCTTATACCCACAGGTAAGTATATACTTATACTCACATCTCATCAAGGAAGCTTCTTTGTGCACTAGACAGCCGATTACAGAAGTCCATGGCTGGTCAGAATGAGGAGAGTAAATAAGAGTAGGCACCCAGCCCCACTTGTACATATACAATGCCCTCAGCTCAGGAGACATTGTGAGAAAGGGGACAGAAAGATTGTAAGAGCCAGAGGACCAGAGTGCTGCTAGATAGTGTCTTCTAGACATGACAAGAATGTTACATCCTTGACATCTTAACAATATGATTGCCTAAACAAGACCTGTATGATGACAACACCAGTGGACATGCCATCATGACAGGGGAGTTTTTATGAGGCTCCACTCTTAGGGCAGGAAAACAAAACAAAACAAAACAAAATGTGCTCCTGGTCAAGAAAATAGTATCTCTGGCCTGGGTGGAGAACTAACATTCCAGTTGGGTGTGCTTGCTCATCTTGGCTAAAGGATCCATCCTTAGGAAGATGGCCTCACTTTAAGCCATGCTAGAGACAGGCAGAATAAGTAATTCTTTAATGATATACTATACTTTCCCTTCCCAGAATCCCCACCCCTAATGCAGAAGGTTACAGATCTCAGCCAGGTAGGGTTGTAAGTCTGTCCACTTGTCTGAATTTCTCAGGAAAGGTTAATATTCCCTTTTCTTCTATATGTTTTCTAAGCATTCTTGCCCCACTGTGGGCTTTCACTCAACATTCCAGGCTTCCTTATTCTTTCTCTATAGCTTCCCTCCCCACCATGTGGCTGCTTTTTGGCTATGTGTCTGAGTTCTATGCCAGCTTCCACGGCATGGTGTTTTCCCCTTCTTTCCTCCATTTTCCTCCTTGGGCAGAAGTTGAAGTCTTTGTGTATAACAATAAGGATTCTGGAGTAAAACTCATGAACTTGAGAGAGATAGGTGAGACGACAGAGAAAAGGTAGGAATAATATAAATAATATGGCACTCATGTAAGGAATTCTTTAAAAAATAAAGCCTTCAAATTATAAATGAGAACAACTTAACTTTTTCTATCAGTATGAGATGTTCCTTGTATCTCTATGGCAGAGAAGTAGAATCAACACACTTACTTCCATCTTCTTACTCTTGAATATTCTAGGTTGCTATTGGCTTGTAAATCCTGTTGCATCATTCATGGTTTATAATGTTTTTGTTTAGTAAATCACAGGTAGATATTGCGGATTGGATTATGTTTTCCCCAAAAGGCATGTTGAAGTCTTATTCTCCAGTGCCTATGTTATATGTGCAGAGTATTTCTGCCTCTCCTAAGTTTATATTTTGAAATCTAATCACCAATATGATGGTTATGAGCAAGTAGGGCTATTGTAGGAGGTAGAGATTCTGTCTGAAGGTTGAAGGCCTCATGCAAGTAATTAGTGCTGTAACAAAAGAAACTCTCAAGAACTGTGTTGCCTTTCTACCATCAAGTCAGGACACTTTTATGTTGTGGAATATTAGTTTAAGATGTGTTATATTCATTTATGCTGTAGAATATTTGTTTAATGATCCAAAGATGTGTTGCATTCTTTTATGTTGCATTTGTTTAACTCTGTGAAGCTGTTACTGTGCCTACCTAAGACACCTGATTGGTCTAATAAAGAGCTGAACAGCCAATAGCTAAGCAGGAGAGGGATAAGCAGGGCTGCCAGACAGAGAGAATAAGTAACTGCCACACAACATGGGGTCATACTGGACAAGAGTGGGTCTCAAACACAATGACATAAGTCATTTACCTTGTAAGAAGAGATTTAAAGATTTAAGGGACATAGTGAAGACAGTCAA
This sequence comes from Peromyscus californicus insignis, assembly GCF_007827085.1. Lineage (NCBI taxonomy): Eukaryota > Metazoa > Chordata > Mammalia > Rodentia > Cricetidae > Peromyscus > Peromyscus californicus. Next base: position 145,013,390 of record NW_026294573.1, read on the forward strand.
GTGAAGGCAGGGGAAAAAATGAGAGTTGCATTGTGACAAGCCAAGGAATTTAAGGCTTGCGAGAGAGTACTGGAAGTGAGAGGCTTCAGGAATGTCTCCTTAGGGCAGACAGAGAAAGTACAGTCCTACTGACATTTTGATTTTGTACTTTGAGCCCCCAGAATTGTGAGACAATAAGTTTCTGTTTGTAAGCCAGCCAGTCTGGCAGCTTATCACAACATTCCTAGAGAAAGAGTCCTGTGAAAACAGTGACAACATAGTCCAACAGCTACAGAATCAGCATAGCTTTCCAGCAGGCAAAGTGTTAGGATCATGGAGAAGTCCTGCAAAAGACCACCATCCATGTATGCAATCAATAAGAGCATTTATTATTCCACTATACTGGGGCTGTCCATCCCATATAAAGGCAAGATGGCGAAGACCCTGAGAGAAATGTGTGGGCTCCTTTTAAGCATAGCCCAGGTAAGGTTCTAAGGCAGTTAGGTTACTTTAGATACAATTGGCTCAAGCAAGTGGCAATTATATCAGTACATTTCAATTGGCCAGGGCTAGTTAGAGGTTGGCCAGTGTACAGTTTTCCATTTTGGAACAGTCATGGACAAATCCCAGTCTTTATCCTTGAACTGCTGTGGAGGTTGGTTATCCTTGCACATACTGACTGCAGGGGCTGGCTCAGTGGCCCAGGCTAAGTACATCCTATCTCCCTTGTCTCTGTTGTCAGGGGCACCAGTGATTAATTGTCCTTTGTTTGTGGGTCTTCCTCAAACACCTCTTGCTCGGTTCCATAAAGCAGGGGCCAAGGTCTGATCTCTGAGAGAAGACTGAGCAGCCTGTTATGGCATCTGCTCAGTCCTCTCTCACAGGGTGGCTGCTGTGCCTTTCCCCAGCACCTCTGGACTTAGCAACTTTCTCCAGATTCCCGAGAGAGTGATACCTGTAGCTCCTTTACTGATTGGTGCTCTTCCCCCATCCTACTTGGTTTGGACTTGCAGTGCTTTTTTTGTCATTTTCCCCAAGAGACAGCAGCAAACAAGGTGTCAGCAGAGTCAGGACATGCTTGGAGCACTGGAGTTTGACTTTGTATTGTTTTTGGAGTTGACTGCTATAGGGAAAGACCTCGTCATCACCCAGAGAGGCTCCTGGGAAGTAGGACAGTACAGAGTGCTAGGGGAGGGCTTTCCCAGACATTCCAGCTGAGATTTTTCCCAAGCACTCACCTCCAGGTGATCTCTAAGGTACTCCCAGACTCATAGTCAAGGCCATTCCTGGTGGATGAGGTCCACCCTAGACTAGAGGAGCTGTTTAAATGACATCAGTCCAAGCACCATTAAGTTTTCTTAATATGTAGATACTGAAAATGCAGCTATTATCAAGTGTGATTCTGAACATTTTAAAAAACAGGTTCTCACATTAAAGAGATTATTCATAAAGATTTAAAAATATTATTAATAAAAATAAAGATTATCTTTATTTATTTAATTTTTACTTTTTCAAATAGAGTAACTTGGATTTCAATATGTAGCTCAGGCTGGCCTTGAACTCATGATCCTCCTGCTCCCACCTTCCCACTACTGGGATTACAGGCATGTATCACCACACTTGATGCACATTGGCAATTAGTGATCACTTAAGATATAACTACTTTGTTCTGAGTTTCTTGCTGTGTGTGTGTGTGTGTGTGTGTGTGTGTGTGTGTGTGTGTATGTGTGTGTGTATGCATGTATTTTTTGTCAGAATGGCTAACTCACTTTATTGACTATAAACATGCTAAGAGACAAGATGAACAGACACTGTTGGTGCAAGCCTCTGAATTTGGGGGTGGTTGCTAGGCAGTAAGTACTCCTAACTAACTTAGAAATGTTGGCAGATTTCAGAAAAGCTACAGTTACAGCCTCCTCCCCACAGGAAGACCTTCAATGGTTTTTTTCCCCTCTTGGCATCCATGACTCCAATTCTCCACTCTATCAGGGAAGAGAAATGAACATGAGGAAACTTAATTGGATCTAACACCCCTTCTACTGCCAATGAGTAAGTAGGAATCATTGAAGTTGTAGTAGTCCCTGGCACACTGACAAGGTCAGACTGCAACCAGGCAGCCTTTCCTGCACCTGTGTCGCAGAACGGTAGACACTACTGTTGCTAGCAGGGAGGTGTGTTTGTTTTCTTCACGTGAGAACATAAATTGCTGCTTTAAGAAAGTAGTGTGCACTTTGGGGAAACATGGTTGCATCACAGACAACTCTAAAGCAGAGGTTCTCAGCCTCCCTAACACTGAGACTCTCTAACACAGTGGTCCTCAGCCTCCCTAACACTGAGACCCTCTAACACAGTGGTCCTCAGCCTCCCTAACACTGAGACCCTCTAACACAGTGGTCCTCAGCCTCCCTAACACTGAGACCCTCTAACACAGTGGTCCTCAGCCTCCCTAACACTGAGACCCTCTAACACAGTGGTCCTCAGCCTCCCTGACACTGCAATACAGTTCCTTGTGTTATGGTGATCCCCAGCCATAAAATTATTTTCATTCCTACTTCATAACTTTAATTTATAACATTCATTCATAACCTTAATTCTGCTACTGTTTTGAATTGTGATATAAATACATTTGGAGACAGAGGTTTGTCAACGGGCAGAGGCCCACAGTTTGAGAACCACTATAATCTAAAGGGTGGGGCCACAATTTCCAGATGTAGAATCAGGCCTTGACTACACTATCCACTCCCAAATGATGTCAGAGTCCACTTTGTGCCCTTTGGACTCAGCAAAGGAGACACTGCATCCAGTCCAAATGTGAGGAACTTTAGCTATCAGGACATGGGAGGGATGGAGATGGGACCTCATCCTTCTGTGGAGAGGCAAAGTCATAACATTGACCTCTGCAGGGTCAATGGAAGTGGAGCTCTGAGGGAGGAGGTTGCTGTCTGAAGAGAAAGAGCCTTTGGTAAGATGAATTCATCCTATCTGAAGGTTTGAGGGAATAATGTATGTGTGGAACGAAGACCAGACCCCACAAACCACTGCTTCTGTGGGGCACCGCAGGCCAAGGAGTCACTCTGAAAAGGCCCAGAAAATCTTTCTGCTTATTCTGTGTGATATGTAACAGGGTAAAGGAGGGCTGAATGCGAGTGGCCATAGATGCGTTGGCACTAGACAGAACCTCTACAGCAGACCAGCTGCCAAGAAAGAAAGCTGCAGGTAGGAGAGCTGATGAAACACCACACCCTGTGCCCATGCCCATGCAGTGGCCGCCAAACATGCCTGATTATGAGAAAAGGACGAGACTTGGCAAAGCCACATCACCCACATGCCTATGGACACCAGTTATAATAGGCCCTTGAAATAAATAATGCCCAATATTGGCAAAACAGGGGTATTTGGTAAGTATTTGGAAATCATTTTTTCCTTGATAAAATTAAGTTAATGCACATAGAAGTATACAATTTTAAAACTTTAGAATGCCTAAAAATATAATTTGCAACATTTCCATTAATGTGTTTGTGCATATCTTTTTATTTGTGTATGTACAAGTGTGATGATATTTTCTGTCTTTCTTTGAGATATACTTGGCACAGATTAGAAAACATGTCTAGATTTCCAATTTGTTTTCATTTTTATTTAATACACAACAGTCATTTTTAAATGTCATTTGAGACTACAGTGTTAACAGCTTTGAGGTGTCTTTTATTATGAATATAGCCTAATATTTTACATTATCTTTTATATTTAAATAACAGTTAGCTTGTCACTGTATCACATTCTCACATTATACTCAAAATTTCTGTAGACAAATTTTTATGTAATTTATGATTTTTTTGAAATAAACCACTGGAAGGTCTATACATTTGCACAAAGCACATGCACATATTTCAGGCTTTTTTATTTGTTGTACAATTAATCTCCAGCTAGGTTGTATTGGATCAAAATGAAGGTATAGGTAGGCAAAGGTGGTATATTGAATTTGAAAAAAAAGGAGGTTCTTTCTCATCAGAAGCCCTGGGTTTCAAGCTTACCTGTTTATTTGCAGTGTAATCTATAGCATCATTTCAGAGTTCAATTTCTCTATTTTCAAACTGGAACAAATAATATAAACTCATTTCTAAAATGACTATAATGATTCAGTGAGTGAAGACGGAAGTCCTTGTAAGGTTTAAAGGCTATCCAAATGTTAGCTGTTTATATTACTGCCATGTTTCCAAATTGTGTTTCCTCCCTAGTTGCCACTTGAAATATGACAGCCATAACATGGTCCTGTGCCCGGCCATAGAGATAAGGACAGAGCAAAGAAAGTCATTCCTCAGGGCTAACAGGAATTGGGGGAGGAGGCGCCAAGCCATCGCCTGGAAATCTCACTAATGAAAGTTTATGTCTCTCTGACATCTCACACTGACACTGTGGGCCTGTGGGGAAAAGGGTCATGAGAAGCCCAGAGGCCAGGCTAACTTATTACCATAAGTGTGCTCAGAATTAGAGGAGAGAGACTAGGAAGAGCAAATGGGATAAAGTCACTGTGCAGCTGGCATTTACCTTCTGCGAGATTAAAGTGCTCAGCTGAATGGACCGATGTCATCTCTCTGCAGATGTGCACGGACACGTAATGAGATGAAAATATAATCAAATGAAAACTCTTCGGCAGAGGGCAGGGTTTCCCTTTCTTCTCTTCATTTCCCAGTAACTGTGAAGAGGGAGGAGGGAAGACCAGTGAAGACACGCTTCTAAAGCCAGCCTGATGGGTAGGCAGGCAAGGGAGGGGAAAGCAGAGAAATCGCCATTAAGGACCCAGACTCAGTTGAGCACCAGCCCTGATGTGTGTGTGGGCGGGGGGAGGGGAGTAAGAAGTATGAAGAGACGTGTGTGTGGTGGGGAGTAGGAAGGGTAAAGAGGTAAACCAGACACTAGGAACTAACCGACAGAAGAAAGAGGGACCGGAAGTAAGAAATGGCGGGGAAGGGGGAGGGTTAAATTTGAGGAGTGTTAAACAGATGCCTTAAAACAGTCTTGAGAGTCTGACAGCTGAGTTTTTGTTTTTTTCAATGTAAAACTTAAAATACGTATTATCTAGTTTGATGATTTCAGGGAGGCTGAAGGCAAGAGGAAGGACTTTGGCTAGAAAGGGATCTGAGAAGAACTCAAAGACTTTAAGGTTGTCGGGGAATCTAGAATGTTGAATGTCAGTGTCTGAGGTGTGGGAGATCCTGGTGGAACACATCACAGCCAGACTTGCTTCCTTATATAATCAGTGATGTACAATGGGAGCCTGATGTAGGAACTTGGGGCTCAGCACAAGCCACGAGTGCACTGAGCGTTTGTGAGCAGTGATGCTCCTCACCCCAGGAAATCAGGTGATAGGGCCCCAATGCTCCTGTCACTTAATGAGAATTTTGACTGAGGTGACATTTCAACTAGGCCATAAAGGACAGACATAAACTATACAAACAGACAAAAAGAAGCAAGATGCCTATTCATAAGCAGGAGAGGCAATTCGAGATGTGTTATAGCTCTGTGACCAGAGTTTTAAGGCAAAATCCAGGGCTGCAGTAGCCTCAACTACCAGCTCTGACCATCTGTCCTCAATACACCAATTAACAAAAGGTCTGCCCTCAGCAAGCTTCATTCCTTTATTGTCAGCACCTTGTATGTATGCCTCAACCCAAATCATCTTCTAATTCAGTGTTGGCTGTCCCCCAATGTATGCTTACCCCCAAAGTGGCTTAAAATGAATAATTTTCTTTAATAGTATCCATATTTTCTGTGCCAAATACTGTGAGACAGATGTAATATAATTTTATTTTCCATAATGTTTACAATACGTGAAGCCCAGATAAGTTTAAAAGTCTGTAAAAGGCCAGGATTTTGAACCCCACTGCTAGTATTACCTTAAGGCTTTGCTCAGTCCAGTTCATTTCTAGAAATGTGGACTAGGTTGTCTACACTGTTTCACTGAAAACCCTTAAAACCTATATATAGTTGGTACAGATTATCCTTATATGTGACATATTCATATAATCTATGTTTAAAATGCATATATATGAGCTGGTGAAGTCCCAAACCAATAATGTAACACAGCTCGTAGAAAAACAGTTTGTGCATGATGGAGCCACTTTTTTCTTAAGATAATTTGTTGAGACTGATGAATTTAACTTTTTGTTTTAATGGTTTTATAAGATATGAAGATGAAAAATGTAAAACCAAGCTTTACAACGTGGTAGAAATAACAGAATATTCTTCCAACATAAGTTGAGGCTAGAAATGTCTAGACTCTCACTATAATAGTCAGAAGTTGACCAGCCCTGCAAGGCATTGAAGAGCCAGTGTGACTCACCTGACTCTTGTGTAGAACTGCATATCTTTTGATTAAAACAATCCTGGCAGTGTTACTTCCCAGGTCCTGGGATGAAGCAACGCCACGTGTTCTTTGGAAACATCTTCATTGGAGACTACAATTCCTACATTATCTTGGACTGTTCGAGGCACAATGAGTAGAAACAACAAAGAACATAATTGAAAAGCAGTTACTTAAATGACCAGAAACAGATCATAAAACAGTTATTATTATTGTACTTTGTATTAGGGCAAGATATAGGACATATATGTGATTAAACAATCCTGGTCAAGAAGGGTCTTACCCATCACTGTCTAGTTCTGGTTCTGCATGGTGGTCCAAAGAGTTCCTTATTACTGTCATCATTTCTGGGGATTAACCTGGTTCTGACATGCTTATTAAACAAACTTAAGTAAACCATAGAAGGTCAAGGGATCTACAGAATTTAAATAACTTAATAAAAGAAACCAACACATCAGATAAATAGAATTGCTAGAAATAAAAATGAAAATTTTCAACATTAAAGCTTAGTGGGATATTAAATAGTAGTTAGGTAATAAAAAAAATCAGTGATTGAAGGATAAATCACACAAAGTTTCCATACATGCAATGCAGAGAAATAAAAGGAGGGAATACATACATGAAGAAGGTACATGAAATAGGAGAAAAGAATTCTCACTGGGAATGCATTAAAACTTCTTGGTGTGCACATAGAGCTCCCTTTTAAGTAGTAAACACAGGTACAATAATATTTTAAAACAGTAGTTAAGAATTTTAAAACTAGTGAAAGATCACAAATACATTTGCAGGATACTAGGTTATCTCAAGTAAGATGAACAAAAAGAAAAACATATTTAGCTATATGACAGCAAGCTGTAGAACAAGTAAGAAGGGAAAAAAACTCTCTAACCCAGTGGTTCTCAACCTTCCTAATTCTGCAACCCTTTAATAAGGTTCTTCATGTTGTGCTGACCCCCAACCATAAAATTATTTTCATTGCTACTTTATAACTGTAATTTTGCTACTGTTAAGAATTGTTGTTGGGGAATATTATTTTAAGGTGTGTTACTTTTGTTTAACTCTTGTGAAGCTGTGTTACTGTGCCTGTCTAAAACACCTGATGGTCTAATAAAGAGCTGATCCATCAATAGCAAGGAAAGAGAGAAAAACAGATGGGGCTGGCAGGCAGAGAGGATAAGTAGAAGGAGAAATCAGGAGGAATAGAAAAAGAGAGCTAGAGGAGGAAGAGAACTCTAGGGGCCAGCCACCTAGCCACACAGCAAGCCATAGAGTAAGAGTAAGATTTACAGAAGTAAGAGAATGGGAAAAGCCCAGAGGTAAAAAGTAGATGGGATAATTTAAGTTAAGGAAAGCTGGCAAGAAACAAGCCATGCTAAGGCTGGGCATTTATAAGTAATAATAAGCCTTTGTGTATGACTTATTTGGGAGTTGGGTGGTGGGCCCCCCCAAAAGATTAAAGACCAAAGGAAAAAACAGCAAAAACAAACAACAAATTGTAATGTAAATGTCTGTGTTTTCTGATGGTCTTAGGTGACCCCTATGAAAGTGTTATTCAACTCCCAAAGGGGATGCAATCCACAGATTGAGAAACACTAGGCAGTCTCAAAACAGCAGTAGTGGACTCGCCATCGAGAAAAGCCAGAGAAATAGAAATACAACAAAAAACTTCCAAATGGGATTTTTCCACAAAGGAGGGACTCAGGCATTTCTTGTGCTCACTGCCAAGCTATTTGCTACTTATATATTCAGGGAGAGGGGAATCATGTACTCACTGATGACCCCATTAGGCTCTAGTGGATAGTTCCAAGTAAATTGTCACATAGGTGGACCTGGATAAACCAAATCTGTCACAAACAACAAATGTAGGTGAATCTGGGAAAGGGAGTGCTAAAGTGGTGTTGTCAAGGAATTGTTGACAGGTACAGGAGGGAGACAAATAAGGGTGGAGGGGAGAGTAATCAGATACTCTACATATGTGTGTGCATGAAATGTCAATAACAAACTTAATCAATAGAAAGATGAAATGACACTATATATTGACATTTGGGAATCATGCAAAATAAATGCCACTGGAAACTGAGGCTCATTAGAGTATAAATATGTATGAATATTTACATATGTCTGTGTATGAGATTAGATATTATAAAAATCAATAAAAAGACTGAATATAAATAATTTTCAAAGAGGTTTTTGGCAGAGAATCTCACCAAAAAGCATTTGCAGAATTCTTAACTTTAAATAGAATAAAGTGGGCTTGGTTAGAAGCAAAGGAAAACATTAAATGTTAAACCTTTGGGTAAATTTATGAACAGTGTAGTCAACAACAGAATTGATATCTTGAGAACTTAAAAAGAAGACACAAGATAACACATAAAAAAGTGGAAATGAGCAGAAAGCAGTGCAAGAAACAAATGTATGTTAAGTATTATATTGGAGGAGAGTAAAGGTATTGATTAATATAAAAATTTGGAAAAGTACGTATACGTATTTGTGATATGAAGATGAATACCGAAAAAATAGAGATGTTCATTTCAAAGTGAGGAAGAGGGAACTCAATAAGAATAGGTGCTCAGTCATGTGGTGGTGGTGGTGCATGGCTTTAATCCCAACACTCAGAAGCAGGTGGATCTCTGTGAGTTCAAGGCCAGCCTGGTCTACAGAGTAAGTTCTAGGCAGGCTCCAAAGCTACACAAAGAAACCCTGTCTCAAAAAATACAAAACAAAACAAACAAAAAGAACAGGTTGTATGGTGAATTGCTAAACAGTCTTATTAATAAAAAACCTGGAGCCAGACATTGGGGTAAAAACTGAGAGATCAGAGGAATAAGCCAAGCCACAGCCAGCCTCACCTCATCAACTCCTCAGCTTCCAAAGAGACCTACTTCCTGTATACCCACACCTATATGCCTTTCTGTTCTGCCACCTCACTTCCTCTCTCCATTCAGCTACATCACTTCCTTTCTGTCTGTACAGACATCCAGACCTCTATGGTTGGTACTGGAATTAAAGGCCTGTGCCACCATGCCTGGTTCTGTTCCCCAGTGTGGCCTTGACTCACAGAGATCCAGATGGATCTCTGCCTCCCAAATGCTAGGATTAAAGGTATGTGCTACCATTACCTGACTTTTATGTTTAATACAGTGACTGGCTTTTTCCTCTGATCCTCAGATAAGCTTTATTAGGGTGCACAATATATGGGGGACACAATATATCACTGCAATAGGTCCTCATTCCAGAGAAAGAAATGGGGGAAGAAAAAAAAACAGATGCAGCCAATGGAGAGCGAAGAATGTAATGGTGGGGTCACCCCAATGGGCCGAGAATTCTGCTGCTACAATGACTCGCACATCTGTAACCCAACACTCTACAAGTGGAGGCAAAAGAATTGCTTCAAGTTTCAAGCCAGCCTGGACTAAAGAATGAGACGTCAGGTGGGGAAAGGTTAAATTCACCAGTTAAAATACAAATGTCTTGTTGTTGAATAAAAAGAACAGAATCTTGTTTTTATGTTTTTTTAAAGATCTTTTTTTTTTGAAAATTAAGAATAAAGGGAGGTTGAACACCAAAGAGGAGAGAATATATGCCAAGCAAACATTAGACAAAAGTAGCCAGTGGTTGTTTTTTTATTTTCTTTTGGGTAATATCTGAACCACTAATGTCCAACAGATTAGACTCTAATAAAGGGGACAATATTAAAGGCAAGTTGGGATGTTTCATAATGTAAAATCTGAATCAACTAAAAATGTAACAACTTAAATCTTTGTGCAAACCTATATGTATGCCCCCCATTCATGAGAATAGATTGTGCAATTTTAATGAACTCCCTGCCCCATAGGCTCAGGTATTTGAATAGTTGATCCCCAGCTGGTGGTGACATTTGGGGGTGAGTTTGGACCCATTAGGATGCTCAGACTTCCAGGAGGAAGTATGCCATTGGATTGGAGGTGGGCTTTGAGATTTTACAGCCTCATGGAGCTTCCAATTCTCTCTGTTTTTTGCATGTGGATGAAGATGTGATCTTCCAGATCCTTGCTCCTGGGGCCTGTTGCCATCCTTCCTCTGTCACTGTGGACTCTCCCTCTAGAACTGTAAGCCACAATAAACTCTTCGCTATGTTTACTCAAAAGGAAAACCATTTTTTCCTCAGTTAGATTTTACTTAAAATTGAGAATAATCTTAATTCATAAATGACAGCTGTGTAATAAAAGAGTAATTGGTTTTATAACTGTAGTCAAGAGTTCTTGAAGTTTTAGACATGTTAGACAAGATACATGGAATATATTTAGTTCAAAATTGGCTAATAGAACTGAGGGCACAAGGATTTGAAAACAGAAGAGTGGAGCTGTTCACTGGGAAGAAGGAAAGGGATGAAGTGCAGATGGTGGGAGTCAGGCCCTAGGAACCACTGCCGCACAGACAGAAGCAAGCAAATCATTTACAAGTTGATAATTAAAACATTGATAAACAGTGTCTTATACAGAGACTGTCTCTTCGGGTTGTTTGTGACTTCAGAACAATTAAACAACAATTTTTGGGTTTTAGTTTCTTTTCCACTAGGTGATCAGACTGAACAAGATTCCTCATATTCAAAATACAGTTTTAATATTAGAAAGGGAATATTCCAGAATAATAAGAGAATAGACTTAAGAGTCATAAATTCATTCATCTATTCAACAAATATTTATTGAATAAATACTATGGAGCCTGAGTGTATCCCACTATAGGAATATGGACAAGGTTCTCACCATACACTTTCTCAAGGATCTGGAAGATCACATCTTCATCCACATAGGCACCGAACAGATACAAGCTATCTATCTGTTATCTACCTACAAGAAGTAGGGTGTTGTCATACAGATTAAAAACACATTTGGAAGTTCCTTGCTTTTGAAACAGGTACTCACTGTACATCCTTGGCTATCCTGGAACTCAGAATGTAGGTCAGGCTGACCTCAAACTCACAGAGATCTTCCTGTTTCTGCCTCCAGTGGGGTTACTGGTGTGAGACACCACACCCAGACTTCAAAGTTCTTACTATTGTGCTTGGTTCATAACAAACTTGTATTAAATGCTGACTTAGACTCTTGTTATTAATGACAAAATCCAATATAATTTTATTCAAGTCTATATACCTATAAATTGTTTTGGAGTGGCACTCTTGGCAGGAAATTAACACAGGGAACAAGGCTGTCTCAGTTGAGTTTTTATTGCTCTGAGGAGACACCATGATGATGGCAACTCTTATAAATGAAAACTTTTAATTGAAGCACTCACTTACAATTTCAGAAGTTCAGTCCATTATCATCATGGCAGGGAGCATGGTGACATGCAGGCAGAAGTGGTGCTGGAGCCAAGAGTCCTACATCCTGACTCAGAGGCAACAGGAAGTCAACTGACTGTCACATTGAGAGAAACTTGAACAAAAGAGACCTCAAGGCCCACCCCCACAATGACATACTTCCTATAACAAGGCCACACAATGTCATTCCCTTTAGGGACCATTTTCTTTCAAACCACCACAAGAGCCTTATCTGAAAAAGCAGGGTAAGTTAGCTCTCCCCGAGAACAGTCTGTAATGGATAGAGGACTCCTCATTTCCCTCAAGTATGATCTTCAGGAGTTAGGTGTATGGTAGGCTCCTTGTTTACTCAATTATGAATTCCTCTTTAGACACGTTTCTGTCCAACCTGTGAAGATGAGCATGTGATTGTCATCTTAGCTCAACTCAGGGAACTATCTAGGACTTCCTCCTTATTTACTGTCCCCTGAGGAGGTTGCGTGAAGGTATAAACATGAAATTACACATAAATTTGATACCTAATATATCACATTTCTCAATTTCCTTTTCCCACAGCTTGCCTGGAGGAGTCCAGTGTGGTTTTCTTGTGCTATTCACTTCTCTCTACCCCCATGTGTAATTGTCTTCTAACTCCTCATGTGGTGGATGATGCGTTGGCTTCAGCAGCCTTCTTGCTATACCTCATTTATCTCCAGCTCATATTTTCACTCCCCTCTGGTGAGTCATGCTGGTGGCGCCAGAGCCCAGGGCTGTGGCAGCCTATCTCTGAAAGAACTCCACTCCTCCAGAGCTGAGTGGCGACAGCGATGCCTGCCTTTCATTCTAAATGTATGGTGGACTATGGTGGCTCACATGGAGATGCCAGCACAGTCTGGCACATTTGTGCCGAAGGAGGCTGGAAGGGAAGCAGGAATTTTCTTCAAGGGCTATTTTAAGGGAATGTGTGTACGATTCTGAGCACAGACATCACTGAGCATTCATGCTGAGGTTCTAAATGAATTGTGTTTTATTTCCTCCTTTCATTTTGTTGCATAAATAATATACTCCTTGTAGAAAAACCAGGAAATTCAGTAAAAAGAAAAAAATAACATAATGTTGAAAAATTCTACTATCCAGAGATTACCACTGCATACAATTTTGACTATAGATCCTATTAGAATTTTGCTTATTCAAGTATGTCTAAACATATCAATGCTGTACTGTCTTAGAACATTTTAAAAATGCCTTCCAAAACCTTTCCCAAAATTGTAACCTTAATGTATTTTAATAAACCTGAAAGGCCCATAGTGTTGTGTATGTGTTGCCTAAAGGTATACAGTCCATTAAGTCAAAGTACAGTTGCATTGTGCTCTTGTGTTTCTTGGGAAGTATTAAGGGCTTCTAACTCATACCCCAGCTGCACTCCAGGCATTTGCTTCCTCTGTTTTGTTCTGCTGTTTACATTGTCTATGCACAGCTGCTGATGACTACCCAGGATCCTTCATTTCCAACCCCCACCCCACCTTCATGTGGAGCTACTTTCTGGGAGACTAAGCCCTCCCCTCACGTTCCACTCTTGTAATCTCTCACTTCCCTATCATTAATTTACCTTCTGCAGAGACCACATTATCCAAGATGAGGGGCCTTGGTGGGAAAGTTCAGAAGTCAAAAAGCACTGAGCAGACAAGGGGACAGGACCATTGGCAGGTGGGAGCATGGGTTGTGGAGGAGGCATGGGTTATGGTTGATGCTCTACTGGGCTGAAAAGAGCATGTTTTTGAGTTTGTGCTTTACACACTATACTTAGATAATTTAACCTGATAATTCAATCCTAATTGACCTTTATGTCGTTTGCCACCTAAGCCTCCTTCTCTTCCAAGAATCCTTCCAGAAGACCCAGTTCAACTCCTTGAACTTGGCTGTTGATGACTGTCCCACTCAGAAGAACATGGACTATTTTTCATACTTTCTTAGCTTCTGAACACCACTACATGTTGTTTTTATTTTACAATTGTATGCTATCATATACATTGCTCATATTCTATTCTAAGTAAAATTGCCAGCACAAGCTAAGCAACAGAGCAGGGTTTATTGTCAATGGTAATTGATTCCTTTAAAACAGCTCTATAGAAAGCCACATACATCGAACAACTGTTACATGCCGAGTGCTTCCACGTAAGGTATCTTATTCGAACCTTAAAGTCTTCCTGCCAGTCAGGGAATAGTGACCCATTTTTCAAATAAGAAACACGAGGCCCAGAAAAGTTAGACTTGTTTCTCAGGAGCCCATGACTAGTGGGACTAGAATCAGAACTCCAGCTGCCCAGTCTAAGTTGGTGCTTTGGGCTCCCAACTTCCCATCTGGCATTAAGCCTACTCAGGTCACAGGGAGAAGAGCATTGCAGGGGAAATTATCTTGGATAATGAGTTTGTTGAAGGTCCCAGAGAAGAGAAAATTATGACCATCTTGGTGGTTATCGCTTGCCAGACTCATGACGCCTCTGTTCTTGAGGAAGGGCCTCTCTTATAAAGCAAATTGAACAGGTTTACACAGGTTTCTTTTCCACCAAGCACACATTTGGTATTTTTTCATGTAGGAAACTGCAGGCCATAAGATTGCATTATGGTAGGGAAACATCTCTCTAGGATTTCAAGTCTACATGTGCAGATTGTTTACACCATTAAGAACATCATACACGGAGAGCTTTTCACTACGCTCATACAATTTGACTCTTTTTGGAATAAACTGTTAAATGTAGGAAGAGTATAAGGAGACCCCTGACACTGATAGCACTGAGTATATAGTCACCTTATTAAAACAAAAAGATTTAATTCCATCTAAGAAAATGAGTGCAAGGTGCTGCATAGTACCTGTACAGCTCCTTTCCTAGACACCACTCCCTCTGTGGAGGGAGATCCAGTTTCATTAAGCTTTCATGAGGTCAAGCAGTCCTGTTAACTGATCTCCCACGGTGCTTAGTATTCTCTTTGCTTTTTATTCAAGAGCTTCTTGTTGCTAAAAATGCCAGACACCCAAGGCAGCAGAAACCAAATAGGAACCGCCCACAGGTATCAGATTCAGAAACTACAGCGAGAACATGCCCCATGTTTCTGACTCTGTTCTCCAAGACAAATCAGTGAATTTTCAAAGAAACTCATTGCTCATAGAAGGAAGTTTTGGATGGGTAGAATTGTCCAGCTGCTGGAAACAAATGGACAATCTGCTAGTTTCCAGAATTTATACACCACATGCAAATTGAACAAGGTGCACCTTCCTAAACTGGGTGATTAGCTCTGTGTGGGATTTTGCAAACTATGCAACAGTAAAGGTTCCCGATGGCACGATGCTTAAATATTACTTCAATAACAAACACATAGTGAATCCTGGGTGACTCCAGCAGTGCTCACCTGTGTTGCATCAAGACCTTCACTGCCACCTTGTTTTTGAACATGCAATGTGCGCACATTGCTTGTTTATTCTGCCACACCATATAGTGCTAATCAACATTGCCTGAGACCCCTCTACTTGGACCTGAGGCTATTGTGAGCTATGAATTGTGGCATTTTGACTGCATGTGCAAAAGTGTTTGCTCTCATAAAAACGGCATAGCTTAACTTTGGAAAACAATGACATTGAATGTTTTCCTATCATTCCTCAGTATGGTAGATAGCAAAGCAATATGTATTTGACAGTATTGCATTTGAACATCTTCCAAAATTGCTGTTTGAATTGCTAATAAGTTTAATAAAAATTAAAGATAATTTGAGTTGGGATTAGGACAGAATGTCTAACAATTTCTAAACATAGTTCTGCCATCTTGTGCTGAAAGCAGTTGTTCTCATCATTGATAGTTATAAAATCAAAATAGTTTAATAAGTCAAACTGCAAGCATTTTATAATCAATTTCTATTCTATAGAGAAAATTTTATTGTCATCTGTTATTTGCCAGATACTGGACTGCAGCTGTAGAGCACTATTGACCACAGCTGTAGAGCACTATTGACTACAGCTGGAGAGCACTATTGACCACAGCTGGAGAGCACTATTGACCACAGCTGTAGAGCACTATTGACCACAGCTGGAGAACACTATTGACCACAGCTGGAGAGCACTATTGACCACAGCTGGAGAGCACTATTGACCACAGCTGGAGAGCACTATTGACCACAGCTGGAGAGCACTATTGACCACAGCTGGAGAGCACTATTGACCACAGCTGGAGAGCACTATTGACCACAGCTGGAGAGCACTATTGACCACAGCTGGAGAGCACTATTAACCACAGCTGTAGAGCACTATTGACCACACCTGTAGAGCACTATTGACCACACCTGTAGAGCACCATTGACCACAGCTGTAGAGCACTATTGACCACAGCTGTAGAGCACTATTGACCACAGCTGTAGAGCACTATTGACCACAGCTGTAGAGCACTATTGACCACAGCTGTAGAGCCTTGTTGAACTTATTTACCAGATCCTGGATCTGATTGCAGCTTTAGAGCACTGATGACTACCCTTGCTCAACAATTTTCTCAGATCCCTTGTTAACACCTGTCTTATATAGGGTTTCTCTTGCTGTGAAAAGACACTATAACCACAGCAACTCTTATAAAGGAAACCATGCAATTGGGGCTAGATTACAGTTCAGAGGTTTAGTTCATAATCATCATGGTGGGAAGCAAGGTGATACATCTTGATTCACAGGCAACAGGGAAGTGGTCTGAGATACTAAGTATGACTTGAGCATATATGGGACCTAAAACCTACCTCCACAGTGACACGCTTCCTCTAACAAGGCCATAACTACTCCAACAGAGCCAAACCTCCCAGTAGTCCCATTACCTATGAGATTATGAGGGCCAATTACATTCACACTACCACATTCCACTCACTGGCCCCCATTAGCTTGTAATAATACCATAAAGCAAAATGTGTTTAGTCCAACTTCGAAAATCCCCGTAGTCTATCCCAGTCTTAATAATATTTAAAAATCCAAAGTTCAAAATCCCTTCTGAAATTCATGCAGTCTCTTAATTGCAATCCCCTATAAAATAAAAAAAAAGATCACATGCTGTGGGATGTTCTGTATGGTAAATGTGTTGTTCTGATTGGTCAATAAATAAAACACTGATTGGCCAGTGGCTAGGCAGGAAGTATAGGTGGGACTAACAGAGAGGAGAAAAGAAAGAACAGGAAGGCAGAAGGAGTCACTGCCAGCCACCGCCAGGACAAGCAGCATGTGAAGATGCCGGTAAGCCACGAGCTGTGTGGCACGGTATAGATTTGTGGAAATGGATTGTTTTAAGCTATAAGAACAGTTAGCAAGAAGCCTGCCACGGCCATACAGTTTGTAAGCAATATAAGTCTCTGTGTTTACTTGGTTGGGTCTGACGGCTGTGGGACTGGCGGGTGACAAAGATTTGTCCTGACTGTGGGCAAGGCAGGAAAACTCTAGCTACAAATGGCGTCCAACATGGTGACAAGAGTTTCCACCTAAAATCTGAGTAAAAAGATTCTAAAACAGAGCTAAAAAACAGTTCCTAGTTGTCTCTTTCAAGCTAGTGGCAGCCTGCGTGTTTAAGCTACTGTGGAGGGTTCCTGGTGTGCGTGCTCGACAGGCTGTATGGTGGGAATGAGGCCTCTGCAAGTGGCACATTAAGCTGCATGGTGGATTTAGCCTTTGCTAGTACAAAACAAAAAAAGAGGTTTCTGGGCTACACACTGCTTGGCTAAAAGCATAGACCCACGATAGCTCCCAGAGCTGGCGGTAAACTTACCACCGCCTGCTGTGGGATGGTCTGTATGTCAAGTGTGTTGCTGATTGGTCAATAAATAAATCACTGATTGGCCAGTGGCCAGGCCGGAAGTATAGGCGGGACAAGGAGGAGGATAAAGCTACGTGGCAAGGTATAGATGAATGGAAATGGATTAATTTAAGCTGTAATAACAGTTAGCAAGAAGCCTGCCACAGCCATACAGTTTGTAAGCAATATAAGTCTCTGTGTTTACTTGGTTGGGTCTGAGCGGCTGTGGGACTGGCAGGTGAGAGAGATTTGTCCTGACTGTGGGCCAGGCAGGAAAACTCTAGCTACAAATGGTGCCCAACGTGTTGGCAAGAGTTTCCACCTAAAACCTGAGAAAAGATTCTAAAACAGAGCTAAAAACAGCTTTATAATTGTCTCTATCAAATGAGCGGCAGCTGCCGGTTTGAGCTACTTGTGGGTTCCCAGAGTGTGCATGCTCGACCTGCAGTATGGCGGGAATGAGGCCTCTGCAAGTGGCACATTAAACTGCGTGGTGGATTTAGCCTTTGCTAGTACAAAACAAAAAAAGAGATTTCTGGCTACTCGCTGCTTGGATAAAAGCATAGACCCACGATAGCTCCCAGAGCTGGCGGTAAACTACCACCGCCATTTTGGGAAGCTGAGGTGGGCTGAGCCAGCAGCCACAGCTGCTGCAGTTTAAAGCAACAGATTCACAATAAGACAGATTCAGATGTAATAGTTTACAATGTGTGTAAAATATGCGTAGGCTTGAAAGAGAAAAAAGGTGATATATACAGTTATATAAACAAATACATAGTTTTAAAAAATAAAGTCTTTAAAGAGACAGTAAAATTAATATAAAAAATAAGCCACGTGAAGATGAATATTACACAGAGAATCTGGATTGTGTTGTCTTTGGGATTTTTAACTGCAGAAAAACATTTGATCCTAAAAGATGTTGAGTTAAACCTATATGTATATTTTAAAGATACCTTGACTTCAAAATTTGGATGTAAGGATGTGTTGCTTTGGAAAGGAGACTCTGCTTTTGTTCCCACAGAAAGCCAAAGGCTATGGATTTGTTCCAGATTAAGATACATCAGGTTTGACCAGCCAAGACCCCCTGAAAGGTCTCCAATGACACCATGGCCCAGATGATCCAACATCCAGAATGGTTTGAAGGCATCTGGCTCAGACAATACAGCTTCATGGACTATTCCATAATTCTAAAATTTTCTTTGTGTCCCCATAAGATGCAGCACCCTCCTCCAGCAGGAAGTAGTAAGAGAAGCTATGCCCAAATTTCCAAATTATATGTAATTTTACTTTGTTAAGGTTAAAACCTTCCTTTTTGAAAAAAAGAAAAGGAAAAGAAGAAGTGCTGTGGGATGGTCTGTATGTCAAGTGTATTGCTGATTGGTCAATAAATAAATCACTGATTGGCCAGTGGCCAGGCCGGAAGTATAGGCGGGACAAGGAGGAGAATAAAGCTGGGAAGTGGAAGGCTGAGGCAGAGAGACGCTGCCATCCACCACGATGACAAACAGCATGTGAAGATGCCGGTAAGCCACGAGCCATGTGGCAAGGTATAGATGAATGGAAATGGATTAATTTAAGCTGTAAGAACAGTTAGCAAGAAGCCTGCCATGGCCATACAGTTTGTAAGCAATATAAGTCTCTGTGTTTACTTGGTTGGGTCTGACGGCTGTGGGACTGGCGGGTGACAAAGATTTGTCCTGACTGTGGGCAAGGCAGGAAAACTCTAGCTACAATCACATACTTCCAACATATAATGGCACAGGATATACATTACCATTCCAAAACAGGGAAGGGAGCATAGTGAGGAAATACTGGCCCAAAACAAGACCAAAGCAAACTCCAAACTCTGCATCTCCATGTCTGATATCAAAGTACCCTTCAGATCTCAACACCTTTCAGCTTTGTTGACTGCAACACACTTTTCCCTCTTGAGCTGGTTCCACTCCCTTTTAGCAGCTCTCCTCAAAAGTTATTCCACACTTCTGGCATCTCTAACATCTTAGAGTCTCCAAGGCAACCCAGTCTTCAACTTCACAGCTTCATACAATGGCCTTTTTAGGCCTCCATTCAGGGACACCCCCGACACATGCCTAGCCTCAGCAGCTTTCCTTAGTCATTAAGGCAAATCCCATAGTCCCCTTCTTTTATCCTTAACTCCAGAAACATGTGGCCAAAACTGCCACCTTCTGCTGCATACTAGGGTTGGAACATGACCTCCTTATTCAACTACATCTTCACCAGCCTTCTGTCCTTCACTGCCTAAGCTTGTCTGTCTTGAAACTGGAGCTGTATACCAGGCTGGCCTTGAACTCAGAAATCCACCAGCCTCTGCTTTCCAAGTGCTGAGATTAAAGGCATGCACCCCAACAGACAGCTCTAAGCTTTTCTTTAATTCCTTTTCAGAAGCTGTAAGCTTGGCTGGGTGGGATCTTGCCCTGAACTCACCACTCACTTTCCTCCATTTCTTAATCTGCTTATCTCCCTGAACACAGGATTTAGTTCCATCCCACTTCCTGGTGCTCCTTTTCTCCTCAAATATTTTTCCTTTCTCAGCTTGCTCCTTTTCATTATGTATCTTCGTTAGAATCAACACTAATAACCACACAACAGAGTCTATACTGGACTATTTTGAGATTTCCTCTGCCAAGGGAATTAATCCCAAATTCTTCATTTTAGCCTCAGGCAAACTTTTCATACATGGGCAAGGAGCAGCCATGTTCTTCACCAAAATATCACAAGAATAATTTCTAGGCAATATAATAAAATTCTTCCCCTCTGAAACCTCTTAGCTACCCTCTAGTAGTTCAAATCATTATCAGCACCATTGTCTTCCATACTCCTACTAGTATGGCCCATTAAGCAGTGCTTAAAACATTCTATTGCTTTTCTAACCCAAAGTATCAAATTCCAAATTTCTCCAAGCAAAAAAATAGTCCAGCCCATCATAGCAATACCCAAGTCCCTGGTACCAACTTCTATCTTAGTTAGGGTTTCTTTGGCTGTGAAGAGACACCATGACCATGGCAACTCTTATAAAGAAAACATTTCATTGCAGTGTCTTGGCTTCCAGTTCAGAGGTTTAGTCCATTATGGTCATGGTGGGAAGCAAGGCAGCATATAGTCAGACATGGTGCTAGAGAGTAGTTGAGAGTTTTCACATCTTCATTCATAGGCAATAGGAAGTGGTTTGAGATACTGGGCATGGCTTGAGCATATATGAGACCTCAAAGCCCACCTCCACAGTGACATACTTCCTCCAACAAGGCCACAGAAACTCCAACAAAGCCACACCTCCCAGTAGTGCCATTCCCTATGAGATTATGGGGTTCAAATACATTCAAACTACCACAACACCTTAAATGCCACCATAGGAAATAAAAGCAGCTTAGGAAGTAATGTCCTTGCTCAGGTCACTGAGGCAGTAAGTGTCTACTTAGCCCTGGGTATGAACAATGGGATTTGCAGTAGGTTCTGAGCAGGAGACTGTGTGTCTGTGTTTGTCAGTGTGTGTGTGTCTGTGAGTGTGTGTGTGTGTGTGTGTGTGTGTGTGTGTGTGTGTGTGTGTGTGTGTTTGAGAGAGAGAGAGAGAGAGAGAGAGAGAGAGAGAGAGAGAGAGAGAGAGAACAAGGCAGGCAGCCTTTTCTGCTTGAAGTGCTTGAAAATCTCCATTTCTTATTCATTAACATATCACTCAGCATTCGGAATATAAATAACTGTCACATTCACAACGAACCTTATCCTAGCTTCCCAAGCTAGATTTGGCTTTTTGCAATAGTCTTCCTTGGGGCCTTGGAATGCTGCCTGAGCCTGTTGCTAAGTGTCTTGGCTATTGAATACTTTGCTCCCTATGATGGAGCCAGGATGCTCTGCTTCATTTGTGGGGTTCTCTGTTGCTGCACCATGCCTGGTCTATATCTGTCAGTGGAGAGTGCTTTGATGAATGAATAAGAGATCGTGAGGCATCTTTGTCCTGAGGGAGCCTGCTGTCTAATAGCAGATACAAATGACTTGACATCACAAGTACTGCCATTAACAAATTGCTGTGTGAGGAAAGAAAAGGAAAATAGATTTTTTTACTGCAGAAGGAGAGAATCTGAAGACTTCATAGTGGAAGGTGTTTCTGAATTGGGCTGTGTGTGTGAGTTAACATGAAGAATGGAAGTGGGGTGTATAGTGGGATGTGTTGGATAGGGAAGGTTCACTTCAGAGTAGTGAGGCATCCACAGTATGTGCATGGAGTATCACCTGGATCAATCCAGTCACAGTATAAGGACAGAAATTTGTAGGGTTAGGGTGGTTCCTTGACTTGGACATCCTATACTTACTGTGCTGACTGTGTGCTTGTATTGGGGTATCTTTAGTGGTGAGGCACATCTTAGTGTTGGAAAAATATTGATTATGATAAATGATAATTACTTTCCGAAATCAATGGTCTTGACCTTCTTGGCCGGGAACCCACGCAGAAGGAGCTATCATCTCTGAGTACAGGCTCTTCCCAGCTTAACTTTGCATAGATCTAAGTTCTGTTTGAGCAGAGCAACGACTGCCAGCATGGACATGGCAGCTTTCTCATTTAATTTTCAAACATAAAAAGTTTGCTAGGAAAGAATTCCTTTCTTTTTAAAGGAGAGTGAGATGTGCCCTAGTTCTAGCATCCTAGTTCATGGTTCTTTCCATCTTGCCTTTCCTTGGTTCTACCTTCTTTGTGGACAAAGTCTTGTGGTTTTCTGTGGCTGAATTATATGCCGTTAATTGACCTGCTCAGTCAGCTTGGCCAGTGAACACCTTAGTTGGCGACATCAGCTACAGGAGGCGAGGACAGCTCCTTCTCTGGGTGGCTGTGACACCTCAGTCTTAACTGAGCAGCAGAAAGTTCAAAGCCCTGTCCTGTCTTCATCCCATCCCAAGGGCAGCTGACATCCCAGTAGGTGGAGACTGCTCTGCTTTCCCTAAGCTGACAGAGCGTTGAGAACTGGCATACTTGGGTTGGACGCTGTGGTGATTTGAATGAAAATGGTCCCCAATGGGTACTATTAGGAGGTGTGGCCTGTTGGAGGAAGTGTGCCACTCGGAGTGAGCTTTGAAGTTTCATTGCTCAATCTAGGCCCAGTGTCTCTTTCTCTTTCTGCTGCCTGTGGATCTGGATGCAGATCTCTCAGCAACTCCCCAACACTATGTCTGCCTGCATGCAGCCATGCTCCTGCCATAATGATAATGGACTAAACTTCTAAACTGTAAGCCCGCTCCAATAAAATGCTTTCCTTTATAGAGTTGCTGTGGTCACGGTGTCTCTTCACAGAAACAGGACACTGACTAATACAGAAGTACATCACAATTTTCAGGAGATGTGGTTAAAAAATACAGACTGCAAGGTCTCTATTGTGCAGGGACCAAGTCAGCCAGCTGGGGTCCTAAAATCCTTTCAGTGATACTGGTGCATACTTAGGTCTGAAAGTCATCAACAAACCTGTCCTAGAGCCTGGTTTTACCATTGGCCAGGTATGTGACCCCAAGTCATTCACATATCAATCGCGTCCTAGTTTCCCATGTAGATATTGGGTTTAACCAAGGAATTAACCATGGTAATGAAGTAGCTGATTTGTGAGTTGACATACTTTTCAGTCACATGGAACATGTGTGGCAAATGTTTCCTGTAAGGTTTTCTACCAAGGGTCTTGGCTTTCCTTCTGTGCATTCCCAGGAAAAAAATGGGTGCAGAAGGAGAAAGTGTTCAGCCTAATGGCTTCCCAGAAAGCCTGTCTGCCTTTGAAGTAGAAGTTTTCAGCCAGTGGGGGTCCTTGGGATGATTCTGGAAGGATGGTTTAAGGAACTTGCAGGCAGTGGGGGAGAAGCTTCCTCGGATGCTGCAGGTAGGTGAGAGTGGAGAAGGCTGTGCTGGATGGCCACAGTGTTGGACCTCTACCTGAAGCTCTGATTCACCCTTCATCTTCGTCAGGGAAGGGAGTCTCAGTCTTAACAATGAAACTAAAAATGCAAAGTCAGACAGGAGAAATACCTGAAATATTTTATTGCCCATTGATAGATGAGGTAATTTCTCTTTGTGTTCCATCTCCCGTACATTTGCTGAGAAGGAATATTTATTGGTTTCATGAAATGATAGATTTCTTCCAGGCACACACACTGATTTAGTTTTAAACATATGGCAGAATTCCTTAAAGACTCTATTTTTCACATACTTGGGAAACAAGATATCTAGATCATTAATTTTGAAGAAACAACTCTGACAAAATAGGAGATAAACCAGAACGGCGCTGCATTCTCACTCTTCTGGCGGGGGCTGTGAGAGCTAAAGAGATCAGCTTAGGGGAATTGCAGAGTCGAGGAGAAGTTCACATTTTAGTTTCTAGGACATTTTGTGGTGCTTTGATATGAACGTTAACTAGCTGTAACTGCTGTCAGAATGCACACGTCATTCTGGGGGGAGGAACAGCTTAGAAATCGCTCAACAGGTGAGCATCTGAGGAAATCGGAAGCCAGCCTTGGTAGCTTCGAAGCTCAGGAGGAGGCCTGCTGTCTTGGCCTTTCCCTCTTCTGTCTTCATATTACAGAGTTGCAGGGACTGTTTCTATTCCCCTCCAGGCTGACCTTGAATTAGTCATCCTCCTGCCTCAGCCCTGAGTGCCACCACAGGATGATAGAATGTAGCTTGAGTTTTCCTGCCTGGCCCACAGTCAGGACAAATCTCTCTCACCTGCCAGTCCCACAGCCATTCAGACCCAACCAAGTAAACACAGAGACTTATATTGGTTACAAACTGTATGGCCGTGGCAGGCTTCTTGCTAACTGTTCTTACAGCTTAAATTAATCCATTTCTATTAATCTATACCTTGCCACGTGGCTTGTGGCTTACCGGCATCTTCACATGCTGTTTGTCATCATGGCGGCTTGCAGTGTCTCTCTGACTCAGCCTTTCACTTCCCAGCTTTATTCTCCTCCTTGTCCCGCCTATACTTCCTGCCTAGCCAATGGCCAATCAGTGTTTTATTTATTGACTAATTAGCAACACATTTGCCATACAGAACATCCCACAGCACTTCCCCTTTTCTTTTCTTAAAAAGGAAGGTTTTAACCTTTACACATCTCTAAAGTCAGCTTGGTATATTTGGGAATTTGGGCGTAGCTTCTCTTACTACTTTCTGCTAGAGGGGGGCGCTGTATCTTATGGGGACACAAAGAATACTTTAGGGTTATGGAGTAGTCCATGAGGGTGTATCGTCTGAGCCAGTTGCCTTGAAACGGTTCTGGATGTTGGATCATCTGGGCCATGGTGTCATCAGAGACCTTTTAGGTGGTCTTGGCTGGTCAAACCTGATGTGTCTTAATCTGGAACAAATCCATAGCCTCTGGCTTTTTGTGGAAACAAAAGCAGAGCCTCCTTTCCAAAGCAACATATCCTTACATCCAAATTTTGAAGTCAAGGTACCTTAAAATATACATTTTGGCATAACTCAACAGCTTTTGCAATCAAATGTTTTTCTTTAGTTACGAATATCAAAGAGAACATAATCCAGATTTTCTGTGTGGTAGCCATCTTTATGTGGCTTATTTTTTTATATTAGCTTGTGATTCCCCAAGCTTCCCCTCCCCGTGTCTTGCTCTGTGTGCCCATGTGATCACGCTGTGTTGATGTGTTTTTGTCTGGCTGTGTCACTTTGCATGATGCCCCATGTTGTCACAAATAGCAGGAGTGCCTTCATTTTTAATGCTGCATAGTATTCTATCCTGACTTAAATGCATATACATTTAATGTTAAAAGACATCTCTTACTCCACAGTCATAAAGCCATCATTCAATATCTAACATGCTCTTCTGAGACTTACCAGTTATTTTCCTGCTTAGGGGTTTAAATACAACACCAGCAACTTTTTGCATATGGCATGTGATAGGAGTGTAATATCTTCCACTCATTTTTTCTCTGAGTGGAAAGTCAATGTTCTTGGTACTGTGTGTCAAGTCACCCTTTCCCTGCACAGCTACAGCCCCCTTATGACATCACAACATTCATGTGCATATTCTCACATTGACTTGAGGGGTTTTTAATGCTGTGCCTTTGGTCTATCCCTAAGTCCCTAATATCAGGTTATTATCTGATAGGGGAAGTCCCCTTTCCTTGGTCATTTTAGTGTGCACTCATCTATATGAACTGTGGATTCAGTTTTTGTGGCTGGTGATGTTTAATTTTCTGTATTGGAGTCAAAGAAAGGGTTTGACTCCAGCACCTATCTAAAGATCACATAGACCCTGATGGTAATTTTACTGAGAAGTGATATGCCTTGGGCCATGGCTTTCCAGAACCTTCTTAGGCCAGTCTAACGCTCGGTAAAGCAAGCCTAAGAGTGGCAAACGCTCATGTTTGGAAATCTTTGTCATTTTTCAGGACATCTTGCTGGTTGGCTTTTGTTAAATGAAAATGTCTCCATAATATTGGCCTGTAGGCATTCTTATGAGGTATTGTCTTGATTAATGATTGATGTGGAGAGCTGAGTTCACTGTGGGTGGTGCCACCCCTGGGCTGGTGGTACTGGGGGCTATAATAGGTTGAGCAAGTCATGGGGAACATGTCAGTAATCAGTGTTCCTCACGGCTTCTGCTTCAGTTCCCTTCCTAATTTCCTTCAATGATGGATTGTGATCTGAGACTTTTAAGAAGAAATAAACCCTTTCCTCCCAAGTTGCTTTTGGTCCTGGTGTTTTATTATAGCAGTAGAAACCAAATCAAGACACCATCTGACTTTGGCTTCATTCACTCCTTAGTCCTGGTATCCTCTATGTTACCGTGTGACTTCTGCTTGTGGATAGTGTGTATTTCACTTGTTTACTGGGGACACATGTGCTTCTGAGTCCCTCTGTTTTCAGTCACAGGCACCTCTAGCAATGTACTTTAACTCACCGGCTCTGCCCTACCAGAGAATGTGGTTCTTTTAGAATCAAGAGGTCAGTCTTGATTCCCTCTCTTCTACATGTTTCTTAAATTCACACCTACACTTTGTAGTGCAGAGTCATTCTATGTATCCCTGGCTAGCTGAGAGTTCACATCTTGACCCACAAGTAGGAGGCAGACAGTGAGAAGCACACTGGGACTGACATACCTCCTTCAACAAGGTCACATCTCCTGATCCTTCCCAAACAGTTCCACCAGAGGAGACGAAGTATTCAAATGAGCCTAGTGGGGACATTCTCATTCAAACCACCACAGTTTATAGACAAAAGGAACAAAAATCAGATTAAGCAGTTAAATTTGCATTTTTTGATCAACAGTGGTCTAATATTTTAGTTTAAGTATAAAATACAGAATACTGAAATGTGCTAAAAGAATTTTCATCTTCTTGCATTGGATCTGGCAATTTTGTGCCTGCTGGGCACAGCTGGGAACCTGTGAGATTCAATGTGAGCATCTCCCTGGTTAATGTGATGCACACAAAACCCCTGAGGCCCAGTTCTGCATGTGTTGCCTCCTGAGCTGAGAGTGATGTCATTTGTGGCTTGGTAGCTAGCGTTCTCAGTGCTCATTATTTCATGCCATTTGAAATTATAGTCTACACTTTTGTATTTCTATTTATTTATTTTTTGAGACAAGTCTTCTGTACATAGCCCAGGTTGGTCTTGAACTCACGACCATCCTGTCTCAGATACCTGAGTGCTGCAGGGATTATAGGCATGTACTACCTTTGCTATATGGAGCTGAATTTTAAGCATGTCATTTTCAGAGCAATCCCTGTCTTTGCTTTTAGCCTTCTAGTCTGGGGGCCCTTCAGTTACTTTCATCTGCTCTTCCATGACTCCATTTAGAAGTTTCTCTTGGCAGCCCGAGTTGCAGGCCAGCAGGCAGGCCTCCAGCAGGCAGGCCTGACCACCATCTCCCCCACCAGACCTTATAACCTACAATCCCCAATCCACCCCCAAAACCCACCATCCTCTAAGATCTCAGCTGCTCCCCAAGGCACAGACTCTGCCAGCTCCGACTGGACCAAGAGAGCCTTCATCCAGTAACTGATGGAAGCAGATGCAGAGATTCACAACCAAGCACTAGGCCAAGATCCAGGAGTCCAGTCAAAGAGAGGGATTATATGAGCAAGGGGGGTCAAGATCATGATGGGGAAATCTACAGAGACAACTGAACCAATCTCAAAGAAATTCACAAACTTTAGACTGACAGCTGTAGAACCTGCATGGTACTGGACTAGACCCTCTGCATATGGGAGACAGGTGTGTAGCTGGGTCAGTTTGAAGGGACCCTGGCAGTGTAATTAGGATCTATCCCTGGTGCATGAGCCAGCTTTCTGGATCCCATTACCTATGGTTGGACACCTTGCTCACCCCCAATAAAGTGGGGAGGGGCTCAGTCCTGCCTCAACTGAATGTACCAGGCGTAGCTGTCCCCCCTCCCCCCAGGAGAGCTTATCATGTTGGAGGAGGGAATGAGCGGTAGGGGGAGGCAAGTGGGGGGAGCGGGAAGAGGGATGAGACAAGGATCTGTGGTTGGTATGTAAAATGAATAAAAAAAGAAATAAAAAATAAGTTTCTCTTTATATTAGTGGCTTGATATTCTTGGCAAGTTGGAGAGACTGCAGATTAGTCACTGAATCAGTGGGCACTTTGGCTCAGGACCAAGGTGGTAACTCTTCTCTACTTTTGTACATCTTAGTTTCATATAGAACTGTGACCATGTGCCCATTATGGTCCATGTATTGTTTCTTTTGTTTTTAAGTGCAGCTAGGCTATTTAAACTCTCTCTCTCTCTCTCTCTCTCTCTCTCTCTCTCTCTCTCTCTCTCTCCTCTCCTCTCCATCTCTCTCTCCATCTCTCTCTGTCTCTCTGTCTCTCCCTCTCTCCATCTCTCTCCTCTCTCTCTTCTCTCTCTCCTCTCCATCTCTATCTCTCTCTCCATCTCTCTCTGTCTCTCCCTCTCTCTCTGTCTCTCTCTCTCTCTTTCTCTGATCCACTGATGTATTTAAAACAAAAAAGAAATTGCAGTGTCAATGCCATCTTTATGAAATATCTTTTTGGATATTTTGACACAATAAACTACATCATTGATCTTTGATTCTGGATTTCTGGCACAGAACTCTTAGAATTCTTGTAACTTCCAGAGTAATAGGCATGACAGAGGCATCTTTTGTTACGTTTGGTCCTAGTCCCATGTTCCTTGGGATGAATAAATATTTTGTATGCTAATGAGGTTACTGATGGCTGAGAGCCCAGAGATAGCTTCAGGATAGGGTCTTTTCCCAGGAAGACCTAGGCATTACTAGAGAACTGGGCCTTCCTGATTCATTTATGGAGAAAGGCTGGAGGCTGGAGGTTGGAGGTTGAATTAGCCACTGAAAGTCAATTATGAAATCAATCATGGCAATACAAATAGTAATTCAGAGAGTTTCCTGATTGGCGAATGCATACCTGAGCTATGAGGTCAGTGCATTCATATTGTAATGGGAAGCTCCCATGCTTAGCACCCCTAAGAATTTACAGTACACTACTTAAATTTTAGCCATCATAATAAACCCACATGCTAAGTGCTGAGTTCTGTGAGCTGCTGCAGTGAACTATTGCCCTGGGAGCTTAGTGGACAGAAGTGTAACTGACCAGGGGTCCAGGGTTTATGACCAGAAGCAGCAGTTGGGGCTGTTCTATGAGTCTGAGCCTCTAACTTGCAGTATTGGCGTTAATTTTTGGTAGAAAGGCATAGAATTGAATTAACTTACATGACACCTGCAGTTGACATCTGCAGACAACTGGGGAATTACATGGTTTGGGAACCCTAGATGTTTGGTGCCCGAAGTGTTAGGAGCAGAGAAACAATTCATTTTAGCTACATTCTTTTTAATTCTCATTACTTCATTCAATCAGCAACAAAAATAAAAAAATTACAAAATACAGTTGCCCTCTGTGTGTCAAACAAATGATCCTACTGTGTGTCTGGGATTTTGTAGTCTCTAGAAGAAGCCTAAGGGAGGAACACATGGAGTCAAACAGATATCTGAGGAAGGCAGGATTGACGGAGAATTATAACTGATGAAATTCAGATCTAATTTATTCAACATTACCCTCCCCCCAAAGAAAACGTGCGACACTGATGGAATTGCCACTGCTGAATGCAGAATATGAGTTTCTTCCAGTGCTGTCGAGGAGTGTGTCCCCAAGACACAGCCACTTGTTTTCAAGTCAAGCTTTCCTGACACAAAGGCTGCACATGGAGCTCATATACTTGGTGAAGTATTCCCCAAAGGTGTACATTGTTATGGGCTAAATTGTGTCTCTCCAAAATTCCTGTGTTGAAGTCCTACCCCAGATATCTCATAGTGCAATTGCATTGTAGAAAAATTCTTTCAAGGGATATTTAAAATGAAATGCTATTGTCAGGATAGGTCCTTCTCCAATATGATGTGTGTCCTCATAAGAAGACACTAGGACAGAGTCACACAGAGCCAGGGCAGATCATGTGAACACACGAAGAGAGGGTTGCCGTCCATAAGTCAGGAGGAGAAAACTCAGAAAAGACCAACTGCCAACACTTTCATCTTGAGCCCTGTGAGAAAATGAATTCTTTTGTTTACTGCCCCCGCCACCCCACTTGTTATTATGACAGTCTGTGATGGTTAATGTTCACTGCCAAGTTGCCTGGATTTAGAACCACCTCGGAGACATTCCTCTGGGTGTGTGTGTGTGTGAGGGCTTCCCCGGAGACCATCCCATGGGCTGGGGTCCAGAACTGAATGAAAAAAAGAAAAAGGGAAAAGCCAGCAGAATGCCTGCCTCAACTTCCTGATCCACCAAGATGTGAGCACGCAGCCTTATATATCCACCAAGATGTGAGCACACAGCCTTATATATCCGCCAAGATGTGAGCACGGAGCCTTATATATCCACCAAGATGTGAGCACGTAGCCTTATATATCCGCCAAGATGTGAGCACGCAGCTTTATATATCCGCCAAGATGTGAGCACGCAGCCTTATATATCCGCCAGCCATTCTCACCACCAGGCCTTCTCCTGCCAAGAAGGCCTGAACCTTCAAACTGTGAACTCAAATAAATGTCTCCCTCAGGTGCTTCTGGCCAAGTACTTAGCCACGGTGATCAGAATGTCCATCTCACTCCCCTCACATGGGCTTCCAAACTCCAGGGCTTACTTTCTTATTGGAGTTTGACTTTCCCATAGCACTGTCCTTATGTGGAAAGAATACAATGACCAGGTTTCCTAAGAACCTTGGTACACTTGCCTGACCCACTTCCTGTTGTGAATTAGTTAGCTGGCATTCTGGTTAATGCACCTATTCTTATTATATTTAGGATAGTCTCACCTCCAAATCCTTCTCATATTTGAGAGTGGTGGTAAAATTGAGTTTCTGGACATAAAGGGACTTTTTTTTGTTTTAACTTGAACTATTTTTACAGTTACCCTAACTGCGTAACATGAAGTGTTCAGTTTAGAAGTATCTCTTCCTAAGAAATATGTACAACAGCTAGTTCTATCCCATTTCCAGCCCCTTGAAGTTATGTGGACAAAGACAGGCTAGAGGGATGGGAGAGGCTGAGGTGAAAGAGGGTGTTACCTATTCCAAGAACATTAAAAGTATCTTAAAGTTCAGTAGACGTTTTTAAAGGATGTGTTAAAATTCCAGCATGCACTTTACATTGACAATATAAAAACAGTAGCATCAGATTGCTTTGGCAAGCCCATGTGTTAGATGGTCAGTGAGAATGAACACTGCTAGCAGA
The DNA here is from genome assembly GCF_007827085.1 of Peromyscus californicus insignis. Classification (NCBI taxonomy): domain Eukaryota; kingdom Metazoa; phylum Chordata; class Mammalia; order Rodentia; family Cricetidae; genus Peromyscus; species Peromyscus californicus. Next base: position 145,044,553 of record NW_026294573.1, read on the forward strand.
AATGGTGAGTTAATATGCTAGAGTTAAACTGTGCACCTGAACAGGACAGCTTGGGAACCAACTATCTTTACTGTGATGGCCTCATGACAAAGTTGTTTTTCAATGATCAAAGGTGATGTTTAGTCATGCCATTTTTAGTTTCTTCAATTGAGACTGTGGAGAAAAATCATTTACACTTAAATTTTCATTTTTTCTATAAACAGGATCCTTCTGGCTAGAAAAAGTTTGAAACATCGTATTTCCTCCTTTATGTTCAATGGTGCTTAACTCATTATTATAGCACTGAAATTGAAAATGCATGCATCTTCTGTCCTCCTCACACATTTAAAAATTTACTGGTTTGAAGTCTCTGCAGAGCAAGGTGGCCATCAGTGAGTAGCAAAGGGCTGTTGTCCTTCAGCTGTTTGTACTTGTAAATGCCTTTGCAGTGACAGCCTTTGCTAGGCTGACCCTGGAAGGAAGCTCAGTCCCATGGCAGTCCCACACCTCAAAGAATGCAAATGCTGTTTGTAGCCAGGAAGCTGACCTTGGGGAAAATCTCAATGTCTTGCTGTCCTTGTGATATCAGGTAGCAGGATCTTAATGGACAGAATAAGACCAAGCCGTATATTGTGAACAAGACATGCAAGCGTCTTTTATACAACCTCATTTTGAGCTGTCTCAAACCAAAGCTAGCTAGCACTGTTCAGAGGTGAATAGAGTATACATATTAACAAAAGAAGCACCAGGCTTTTATTGATTTGATAATTTTCCATTGGTCATAGATATGGTTTCTAGAGATGTTTTCCTTCTACTTAAACATTCTGAGCTCCTGGTGTGTGGGCTAACAGGCGGTGATAGTCTTAGGTAAGTTTCTATTGCTGTGATAAACATCATTACCAAAAGGGACTTGAGTAAAAGGTTTATTTGGCTTACATGTCCTGGGCCACAGTCTACTGAGGGAAGTTGAGGCAGGAACTCAAAGAAGGAACTGGAGGTTGGGACTGAAGCAGAAGCCTAGGGGAATCCAGGTGTTCTTAGCCTGCTTTCCTACATAACCTGCTCAAAGACGGCATCACCCACACTAGGCTAGACACTCCCAAATCAATCATTATCAAGAGAATGCCCCACAAATTTGGCAGGACAACCTTATCGAGGCATTTTATTGATTGAAGTTTTCTCTTACCAAAATGATTCTGGCTTGTGCCAAGTTCCCAAAAACCAGCCATCAGTGACTTAACCCAGGAACTGGGTGTTCTCTTGGTCCTGGTATCATCATCTTCCATAAATGTTCTGGCTTCCTGGTTTGATTTTGGCTTTATGGACAGACTGTTCTAGGTGCTTGAGCTGCTTAAGAAGCACAGGCAGTATAGAAACAAACGTATATCTTGAGGTACTGAGCTGTAAAGGGAGGTGCCTTGGGTCTCTACATGCCCAGGCACAAATGGGCACAGCTTCATATTACCCTGTCCCCAACCCTGCAGCCACTTAACTCCATTTACTCAAAGAAAGGTGTATGTGGTTTGGATGGAAATAGGTCAAGTGAACCCTGTTTTATATCTGGGACAGACCATTTCCCAAATGATCAACTGAGGTAGAACAGAGTAGTATCGGCCTCACAGGTCCAGGCAACGAAGGGTTAAACAGATGTACTTTAGTACATGTATGGGCTGTGGTAAAGAGTCAGTGTTTTTCACAAAAGTGACTTCATGTTTTTGTAAGGTAATTTAGCCAATTGCTCTGGTAACATATATATCCAGGGTTCTGAGGCTTGCAAAGCCAATAATGGATTTCTCAGCTATGTGACTTCAAATATGAGCTTTATATATGATATAAGTAAGCAAAGTTCAAAGGAGTAATTACTTTTTTCTGCTCACTAATAATCCCTCTTGTTCTCCCTTGTCGCTTGTTCGGCCATCTTGGCCCTTACTTGCCTTGGCTCATGTAAACCCTTATGTGGGGGACTCCCTATCTTTCTGCAGTCTGCGCTTTAAGACAATGGTGAGAAATGCCCTGACCTCCAAGATCCCTGTGTTTTATTGTAGATCCCACAATTACTTATGAGGGAAAGCATCCCCTCAGCAGGCTTCACAAGCAAGCATTTCACCTGCAAGGAGATGGTTTCAGTCATTGTCAAAATAAAGAAAACTTCTGACAGAATTCTAAGGTGGCATCTGGTGCTGCCATTTGGTGACTAGAGCAAATCTTCCATATCTGTACCTTCTTTATAATACAGTTTATTTCATTTTTAACTAAAGTATAGGTACATCATTTCTTCCTCTTCTCCTCTACCCCTATACCAACCCCACCTCACACTCTCTCGCAAATTCATTGTAACAGGCTTTCTTTTGGGCCACCAACCAACTCCCAAATCATGATGTGGCGACTTATTGGTTTTGAATGCTCAGTCTTAGCTTAGTTCTTGTTTTATTCTGTTTCTCTTTATCTACATTTTGCCTCAGGGCTTTTTTTAAACCCTTCCTTCCTTCCTTCCTTCCTTCCTTCCTTCCTTCCTTCCTTCCTTCCTTTCTTTCTTTCTTTCTTCCTTTCTTTCTCTCTTTCTGTATATTTTACTTTGCTGCTATCTCCAAGTCTGGATGGTAGCTGCCTAGCTTCTGGCCACAGAAACAAACAAAATTTTTGTAAGGTAAAAAAAAATGTTTTTTACCTTACAAAAACATGAAGTCACTTTTGTGAAAAACACTGACTCTTTACCACAGCCCATACATATACTAAAGTACATCTGTTTAACCCTTCGTTGCCTGGACCTGTGAGGCCAATACTACTCTGTTCTACCTCAGTTGATCTTCTCTTTCTCCCACCTTTCCTCTCTCCTATTTGTTCTCTCTGCCTGCCAGCCCTGCCTATCCCTCTCCTGCCTAGCTATTGGCTGTTCAGCTTTTTATTAGACCAACCAGGTGCCTTAGGCAGGCAAAGTGAAACAAATGCAACACATCTTTACATAATTAAACAAATACAGTATAAACAAATGTAACACATCTTTATATCATTAACAAAGGCAGCAGAAACAAATGTAATACATCTTTACACAGTTAAAGTAATATTCTGCAGCATAAATAAATGTAACACATCTTTACTTAGTTAAAATAATATTCTACAACAAAACATGGCCTCATTTTCTTTTTATTGTTGTCAAACACACACAGATACTCACACAGGTGCACACACACACACACACACACACACACACACACACACACACACGCACACACACACACCATGCTAGACTCCCAAAGTAGATGGTTCCTACTATTTTACCCAAGTCATTTCCTCCATTGTTCACTGCACTCCCTGGGTCCTTCCTAAGCTGAGAACACAGAAACTCAGTGATGGACAGCCAGTCCTTACTGCTGAGAACGCAGGCACTCAGTGATGGACAGCCAATCCTAATTTGTGGGAGACAGCTTTAAAGAGCAGTTCAGGCCAATGTGATAGGGTGTGAGAGGAACACACACCATAGCCTAGCAATCTAGTTTGTCCTCTCTTGCCGGCCACAAGAATATATCAGAGACTTAGCTGTGTATTAAAGCTATACCTTGACCTGCCAAGGGTCTGTCAAGAGGCCATTTATTATGAATATTTGGTGTTATCCAGCCTTTAATATTTCAGCTGTTTTCTGCTATGAAACTCTTGCATGCCCAATTATTTCCAGACCATTTGGCTACAGTTCAGCTCCCTGGACCTGCTGAACGTCCAAATTATTAACTCCCCCACTGAGCCTAGGAGATGAGCTGGCTGGAGACACACAGCTTTGCTTCTTGTGCAAATGAAGCTCAGACCATCCCCCTGACCCAAGGCCTAGCAGCTCTCCAGAGCAACTGATGGAGAACAAAAGAAGTTTTTGCATATCAAGGTGAGAGGTACAATAACATTTCTGAGGAGGCAAAGAACCACATGCCCAGGGAAAGAAAGGGCAGCCATTTTCTGTAGAAAGGGACAGAACAGCATAGTGAGAGAGAAGAGAGGACAACAGAGGTTCCCTCGAGGGTAAGCAGATCTCTGGTAGAGTTTTCTGAGTGCCAGGAGTAGAGAGTAGCAGAGACAGAGAAAGAGGATCCAGAGGACGAAGATGAGGCTGGAAGCATAGGAGTTAGTCATTAGCTGGACTACAAGCTAGGGAGCTGGACGGAACTATAATTACGGAGACAGGACTTCATCCCAGAGAAATAGAGTAGATGGATATATAGAGCTTGATCTGTCTAGAGGTATTCCTGCCCTGAATGCCTGGTGGAGCTGTAGCTGTACTGATAGAATTTTGTCTTAGAGGAATAAAGTTAACAGACATAAAAACATAGTGCACATAGATTTTTTTTTCCCTCAGATCCCACGCTGGATGTCGCTAAACCCCCGCGACCCCTGGGTAATCCAAAGTCCTCTCCCAGCTTACATTGAGGTTAGCAATTTATTTAGAGTCATTCTGGATTTAAAAATCATCTTACTGAGGAGCATCTGTAACTGGCTTGTACACAGGCTTCTATCACAGATTAATTTTAGCACAGGTTCCCTAATATTTATTGAGACTTCTCTGTCATATGGCGAAAACCAGGTGTCAAGGGAACAAGGCTGAGAGGAAAGATAGTCATCAGCTATAAAAAACCATGGTGGGATAACTGAGTCCAAGTTGCTCACAGTTGTTGCATGTGAGGAATGAATACATAAATAGAAAACGTCGAGAGGCCGGCCCCCAGCTCCCATCTTGCTCCGGACTTCCCTTTTGGAACACTGGTGAGTACACTTCCTTGCCCCAGACCCCATCCCTGGGCACCAGCCACTCCAGGGAAGACCTGCCCAACTTGGCCCCAGGTTCTGGCCACCGGGCAGGTTCCCTGCTAGCCCCACCGGGAAGGATCCCCTTCTCCAAGACCCCTGGCAGACCCTGCAGTCTCCACGCCCTGCCCCCACGCCCATCCGCCTGAGCCCCAAGCCTCTTCCTGAGACTTAGAGGCCGGCCCCCAGCTCCCATCTTGCTCCGGACTTCCCTTTTGGAACACTGGTCTGTCTGAACCAAGTGTGCGGATAAGGCCAAGAACGAACCACAAGGAGATGGGCAGACGTCAAGGCAGAAACATATACAACAAAATGAATAGCAATACAGCATCACCAGGCCCTAGCCCTCCTCCAACACCTAGACCTGAACATCAGAAATTGGAAGAAGCAGAAGAAAACAGCCTTATGAATGACATCATGAAGAAGCTAGAGGCTTGTGTAGAGGAAAAGACAAAAAAATGTGAAGAACGCTGTAAACAACTAGAGGAAAGGGCAAACAAATTAGAAGAAATCAATAAAGTCCTGGAAGAAAACAATAAAATACTGAGAGAAAATCAAGAAAAATCAATGAAACAAATGAAGGAAACAGTCCAAGACCTGAAAAGGGAAATAGAAAAAATGAAGAAGACACAAACAGAGGGAATGCTGGAAATAGAAAATCTGAGAAAACGATTGGGAACTTCAGATGCAAGTATAATCAACAGAATGCAAGAGATGGAAGAGAGGATCTCTAGCGTTGAAGATACAGTAGAAGAAATACATTCATCAGTCAAAGAAAACACTAAAGCCAACAAAGTCATGAACCAAAATGTCCAAGAAATTTGGGACACCATGAAAAGACCCAACCTACGAATAATAGGGGTCGAAGAAGGAGAAGAATACCAACTCAAGGGCACAGAAAATATATTCAACAAGATCATAGAAGAAAACTTTCCCAACTTAAAGAAGGAAATGCCTATGAAGATACAAGAAGCTTATAGAACACCAAACAGACTAGACCCCCCAAAAAAGTCCCCTCGCCACATAATAGTTAAACAACTAAACGTACAGAATAAAGAAAGAATATTAAGAGCAGCAAAGGAAAAAGGCCAAGTTACATATAAAGGCAAACCCATCAGAATAACACCCGATTTCTCAATGGAGACTTTGAAAGCCAGAAGAACCTGGACAGATGTAATGCAGACACTAAGAGACCATGGATGTCAGCCTAGACTAATATACCCAGCAAAACTTTCAATCACCATAGATGGAGTGAACAAGACATTCCATGACAAAGCCAGATTTAAACAATACTTATCCACAAACCCAGCCCTACAGAAAGCACTAGAAGGAAAATTCCAACCTAAGGAAGTCAGATACACCCTCGAAAACACAGGCAACAGATAAAGCCACAGCAGTAAACCCCAACGTATAGAAGTACCCACACATCACCACCAAAAAATAACAGGAATGAACAATCACTGGTCATTAATTTCCCTCAATATCAATGGTCTTAATTCACCTATAAAAAGACATAGGCTTACAGAATGGATACGAAAGCAGGACCCATCTTTCTGCTGCATACAAGAAACACATCTCAAATTCAAAGATAGACACTACCTAAAAATAAAAGGCTGGGAAAAGACTTTCCAATCAAACAGTCTTAAGAAACAAGCGGGTGTAGCCATCCTGATATCCAGCAAAATAGACTTCAAACTAAAATCAATCAAAAGAGATCAAGAAGGGCATTACATACTCATCACAGGAAAGATCCACCAAGATGAAGTCTCAATTCTGAATATTTATGCCCCAAACACAAGGGCACCCACATATGTAAAAGAAACATTACTAAAGCTTAAATCACATATAAAACCCCACACATTAATAGTGGGAGACCTCAACACCCCACTTTCACCACTGGACAGATTTCCCAAATTGAAACTTAACAGAGAAATAAAGGACTTAACTGATGTCATGACTCAAATGGACTTAATCGATATCTACAGAACATTCCATCCTAACAAAAAAGAATATACCTTCTTCTCAGCACCCCATGGAACCTTCTCTAAAATTGACCCCATACTTGGCCACAAAACAAATCTAAACAGATACAAAACAATTGGAATAACCTCCTGTGTTCTATCAGACCACCATGGTCTAAAGTTGGATTTCAACAACAACAAAAACTACAGAAAACCTGCAATCTCATGGAAACTGAATAATACCCAACTGAATCACCAATGGGTTAAGGAAGAAATAAAGAAAGAAATTAAAGACTTCCTAGAGATCAATGAAATTGAAGACACCACATATCCAAATTTATGGGACACTATGAAAGCAGTACTAAGAGGGAAATTCATAGCACTAAATGCCCACATAAATAAGTTGGAGAAATCTCACACTAGAGACTTAACAGCATACCTGAAAGCTCTAGAACAAGAAGAAGCACAGTCTCCCAGGAAAAATAGACGCCAGGAAATTATCAAAGTGAGAGCTGAAATCAATAAAATACAAACAAAGAGAACAATACAAAAAATTAATGAAACAAAGAGTTGGTTCTTTGAGAAAATCAACAAGATAGACAAGACCTTATCCAAACTAACCAAAAGACAGAGAGAGAGCATCCAAATCAACAAAATCAGAAATGAAAAGGGGGACATAACAACAGACATTGAGGAAATCCAGAGAATCATCAGATCATACTTCAAAAACCTCTATTCAACAAAACTGGAAAACCTAAAAGAAATGGATAACTTTCTGGATAGGTACCACATACCTAAGTTAAATCAAGACCAGATAAACTATTTAAATAGTCCAATAACCCCTAACGAAATAGAAACAGTCATTAAAAGTCTCCCAACCAAAAAAAGCCCAGGACCAGATGGTTTCAGCGCAGAATTCTACCAGATCTTCAAAGAAGAGTTAATACCAATACTCTCTAAATTGTTCCACACAATAGAAACAGAAGGAACATTACCAAACTCCTTCTACGAGGCTACAATTACCCTAATTCCTAAACCAAACAAGGATACAACAAAGAAAGAGAACTACAGACCGATCTCCCTCATGAACATTGATGCAAAAATACTCAATAAAATACTGGCAAACAGACTCCAAGAACACATCAAAACAATTATCCACCATGATCAAGTAGGATTCATTCCAGGGATGCAAGGGTGGTTCAACATACGAAAGTCCGTCAATGTAATACACCATATAAACAAACTCAAAGAAAAAAACCATATGATCATCTCACTGGATGCAGAAAAGGCATTTGACAAAATCCAACACCCCTTCATGATAAAGGTATTGGAGCGATCAGGAATACAGGGAACATACCTAAACATAATAAAGGCAATTTACAGCAAGCCAACAGCCAACATCAAATTAAATGGAGAGAAACTCAAAGCAATTCCACTAAAATCAGGAATGAGGCAAGGCTGTCCACTCTCCCCATACTTATTCAATATAGTACTTGAAGTTCTAGCCAGAGCAATAAGACAACATAAGGAGATTAAGGGGATACAAATTGGAAAGGAAGAAGTCAAGCTTTCCCTATTTGCAGATGACATGATAGTATACTTGAGCGACCCCAAAGATTCCACCAAGGAACTGATACAGCTTATAAACACCTTCAGCAACATAGCAGGATACAAGATCAACTCAAAAAAATCAGTAGCCCTCCTATATACAATGGACAAAGAAGCGGAGAAGGAAATCAGAGATACATCACCCTTTACTATAGCCACAAATGACATAAAATACCTTGGGGTAACACTAACCAAGCAAGTGAAGGACCTATATGACAAGAACTTTAAGTCCCTGAAAAAAGAAATTGAAGAAGATGTCAGAAAATGGAAAGATCTCCCATGCTCATGGATAGGCAGGACTAACATAGTAAAAATGGCAATCTTACCAAAAGCAATCTACAGATTCAATGCAATCCCCATCAAAATACCAACACAATTCTTCACAGACCTGGAAAAAATAATACTCAACTTCATATGGAAAAACAAAAAACCCAGGATAGCCAAAGGAATCCTGTACAATAACACAACTTCTGGAGGCATCACGATCCCTGACTTCAAGCTCTACTATAGAGCTACAGTAATAAAAACAGCTTGGTACTGGCATAAAAACCGACATGTGGACCAATGGAATAGAATTGAAGACCCTGACATTAATCCGCACACCTATGAACATATAATTTTTGACAAAGAAGCCAAAAGTGCACAATGGAAAAAAGAAAGCATCTTCAACAAATGGTGCTGGCAAAACTGGATATCAACATGTAGAAGGCTGCAAATAGATCCATATCTATCACAGTGCACAAAACTTAAGTCCAAGTGGATCAAGGACCTCAACATAAATCCAGCTACTCTGAACCTGCTAGAAGAGAAAGTAGGAAGTAGTCTTGAACGCATTGGCATAGGAGACTACTTCCTAAATAGAACACTAGTAGCACAGACTCTGAGAGAAACAATCAATCAATGGGACCTCTTGAAACTGAGAAGCTTTTGTAGAGCAAAGGATACGGTCAACAAGGCAAAGCAACAGCCTACAGAATGGGAAAAGATCTTCACCAACCCCACATCTGACAGAGGACTGATATCCAGAATATATAAGGAATTCAAGAAATTAGACATCAAAATGCCCAACAGTCCAATTAAGAAATGGGCTATAGAACTAAACAGAGAATTCTCAACAGAGGAAACTCAAATGGCCGAAAGACATTTAAGGAACTGCTCAACATCCCTAATCATCAGGGAAATGCAAATCAAAACAACTCTGAGATACCACCTTATGCCTGTCAGAATGGCTAAGATCAAAAACACTGAAGACACCTTATGCTGGAGAGGATGTGGAGCTAGGGGAACTCTCCTCCACTGCTGGTGGGAATGCAAGCTTGTACAACCACTTTGGAAATCAATATGGTGCTTTCTTAGAAAATTGGGAATCAATCTCCCCCAAGATCCAGCTATACCACTCTTGGGCAAATACCCAAGAAATGCTCAACCACACCATAAGAGCACTTGTTCAGCTATGTTCATATCAGCATTGTTTGTAATAGCCAGAACATGGAAACAACCCAGATGCCCTTCAACTGAAGAATGGATAAACAAAATGTGGTACATATACACAATGGAATACTACTCAGCAGAGAAAAACAATGGCATCATGAGGTTTGCAGACAAATGGATGGATCTAGAAAAAATCATCCTGAGTGAGGTAACCCAGACTCAGAAAGACAAACATGGTATGTACTCACTCATAGCAGGATACTAGACATGAAACAAGGATGACTTGTCTGCTACTCACATCACCAGGGAGGCTACCTGGAAAACAGGACCCCAAGAAAGACACAGGGATCGCCCAATGACAGAGAAATGGAAGGAGATCTACATGAACAGCCTGGACATGAGTGGGGGTAATGAAGGGCGAGGGTCGAGGGAAAGAGAGCTTGGGGGAGCGGGAGATCCCAGCTGGATCAACAACAGAGAGGGAGAACAAGGAATAGGAGACCATGGTAAATGAAGACCACATGAGAATAGGAAGAAGCAAAGTGCTAGAGAGGCCCACAGAAATCCACAAAGATACCCACACAACAGACTGCTGGCAATGGTCGAGAGACAGCCCGAACTGACCTACTCTGGTGATGGGATGGCTAAACACCCTAATTGTTGTGCTAGAAACCTCATCCAACTACTGAGGGATCTGGATGCAGAGATCCATGACTAGGCCCTGGGTGGATCTCTGGGAGTCCAATTAGCGAGAATGAGGAGGGTTTATATGAGCGAGAATTGTTGAGACCAAGGTTGGATAAAGCACAGGGACAAATAGCCAAATGAATGGAAACACATGAACTATGAACCAATGGCTGAGGGGTCCCCACTGGATCAGGCCCTCCGAATGGGTGAGACAGTTGATTGGCTTGATCTGTTTGGGAGGCATCCAGTCAGTGGGACCAGATCTTGTGCTCATTGCATGAGTTGACTGTTTGAAACCTGGGGCCTATGCAGGATTGTTTGGCTCGGCCTGGGAGGAGGGGACTAGACCTACCTGGACTGAGTCTACCAGGTTGACCTCAGTCTGTGGGGAAGGCTTTGCCCTGGAGGAGATGGGAATGGGGGGGAGGGTTGGGGGGAAGGTGAGGGGGACGGGAGGGGGGAGAACAAGGGAATCCGTGGCTGATATGTAGAACTGAATTGTATTGCAAAATAAATTAAAATAAATTAAAAAAAACAAAAAAAAACCAAAAATAAAACCAAAAAACAAACAAACAAACAAAAAAAACGTCACTGGAATGTGCCCATGCATAGGAACAACTCAGCTGTCACTCAGGGAGTTTTCTGTATGTCCTTCTCTAAAGTCATGCAGTCTTGCACATACTCTCTGTCTCTTCTTCTTTTTTTTTATTGGGGGTAAAATTGTTGTCAAAGAACTGAATGCTGTATGTAGAAAGTGATGTGAGGCCAGAGAAAAGGGAGCAGATCCAGAGCTGCACAGGGGGCAATTTGTTGGAGTTTTGCTGACAGAAGTGTGATCAAAAGTGGCCTCAAGACGAGCCAACCCCTGAGATTTGGGTCAGAAGACAGGGGCTCATGCAGGGGTCAGGACAAAAGCTGAGTGTTCTTTATTTGTCATTTATCTCAAGCTAATGTCAAAGATGTCAGGCATGTTCTCAAGGCTGACGGCCCTGGGTCTGGTGCAGAGCTCCATTTAGCACTCTGATGCTTTGCTCATCTGTAGCACACTGGGGGACAAGGAGGAGAAAACAGGCCGGGGCCAGTGGGGGCGGGTGATGGGATTAGGACTCGGATAGCTTCAGGTCTTGGGAGACACAGAAATGCACAGCACATTTGTATTTTACCAAAGAAACTTTGTAGTTTTGAATATGGAAATAAAAAATGAGCGTAAATACTTATTGCCTTTTGTGCATGGTTATAGTTTTAAAGGCTGTTTGACTGCTTTGTTTTTAGTTGTGTGTGTATGCATGTGAGTGTGCCCAAGGAAGCCAGAAGCACTGGGTTTCCCTGGGGCTGTAATAACAGGTGGTTATCAGCTGCCTAATGTGAGCATGCAGAGCTGAATTTGGGTTCTATAGAAGAGGAGTGACCACTACTCACCAATGCGCCATCGCTCTAGGCCCTCCTAACAGCTATTACTAACTGCAATCTACCTCCGTTTATACTTATCGAATCCTAGGAAACGGGCTCTTTAAAAGTATCCTTTTCATTCTCTGTCTCTGTTCCTGAGACAGAGTCTCTCTGTGTAGTCCAAGCTGGCTACAAACTTCTGCCTCAGGCTCCCAAGTTCTGGGATTACAAGTGTGACTTACCATGCCCACCAATAATCTTACATTCTTGCCAAGTGAAGTCCTTGGCAGCCTTCCAGTGCTCTGAATGGATTCAGATTGGAAAACGAGATTGTCCTCAGAATTTTAAAGTCTCAGTGAGCCAGTTTTTATTCCAAAGGATTGTTCTAAATTCCTGTCAGTCATCTTTCCAGTCTTAGAGGAACTGAACAAGACCACAAGACTTGAACTAGAAGCAAAATATCTCTGATTTTTGCTCTGCAGAACGCAGAGCTTGAACAGTAGGAGGGAAAATGCATCCTGACAACCGTCATGTATTCCAGGCATTGTGCAGCCTCCGTGAGCCGAGCTACTTGGCTGGACATTGTCCACATTGTAGCACAAAAGTAATTAGTTAGACCTAAAGGGAACTGGGGCTTCAGCAGAGCCCACAGGCACTTCCCATGCTGCTGTTAATTCCCAGTCTCCATTTGCTTCTGTGATAGAGGGTCCTCCTGGGTAGAAATTGCTCAGTGTAGCGTGGAGAAAAAGCAATGGCCACTACTTCTAATTATGCTGTGGGATATGCTGGTTTCTCTTCAGATTATATTAATCTTTAGTCTTTTACAGTTTGACCACGGAGCTCAGTGGAGCCATCAAGTCTTATACAATCCCCACAAAGTCTTCTTTGCCTATTTCTGAAGGCATTTCATGGAGGCTTTCAAAAAGAAAATAAAAAACCCAAAGTCTGAGTTTCAATTAGAGATACAAAGGCAATAGTCACTAACTTCAACTGTGGGGAATATAATTACCAGGTTCATTTCAGCTTCAAAGCATTCAAATGGAGCAGAGATGTTCATTCGGGTAACATTAATATGCGTCAGAAATGAAAAACCAGATGTTGGTCATAGTCATATAATTGCTTTTAAAAAACTCACTGAGTCTTTTCAAGATAGGGGAATCAATTAGTGAATAGTAAGTTACTTTCAAAAAGAAAATCTGCCCACAGTTTATTGTGCAAAGGTATTATTAGAAAATGTATTTTTGAACAGTGAATACATTCTTAGCTTAAAAATAAGACATTTGACTAGAAAAAAAATTAAAGCCACTTATCAGGTACAGTGATGTGTGACCGTAGCCAGCTACTGGACGGGCTAAAGCAGTATGGCTGCTTGATGCCGGGAGTTCAAGATCAGCTTGAATAACATAGTGAGACTTTTCAGACATTTGAGTCACATACAACATTCCAACTTGAAACTTGCCATTAAAACTAGAAGATATTTTTTACATAAAAATGTTTTAATTTTGCATACAGCTAAGTTTGAACCTTTGATGTTTTAAGTAAGTAGTATAAAATGAAAAAGTAAGCTCAGAGTCTCCTTCATAATGCCTTAAAAAAGAAAATCAAAATCAGCTGCTCTCTCCAGTGGCACATATATTAAAACAGAAACAATACGGGAAAGATCAGCAAGACCCCTGCACAGGGATGACAGGAAATCTATGAAGCATCCCATATTTAAAAAATAAATGAACAAATGAAAATCAAAATCTAAATCTAAAGATGCCACAGGTGAAGCGATGAGACTTTCCTTTCAAAGTGAGCGGAATGAATGAGAGCTGCTTCCCGGGGATCTGAATCCAGGGTTTCAGACACGGGACACCTGTCCCGTTCCACTCCCATGCTCTGCCTTCTGCAGCCTCAGTGTTAACCTGGGATTTTCAGAGGCACCTCAGTATTTGCCTCTCAAGGGCTGTTTCTAAATGGCGATGGTTTCTGATGACAGTTGGGGAGAACACTGTGTAGTCCGCAGGCAGGTGACGTCTGTGTGTCTTTACTGTGTAAACATGTCCTTACATCCATGAGCATCAAGGCACATGCATCATGAGACCCAGAGTCTGTCAGGCAAGCAGTGCCACACTGAGTTAATTCTCCTGAAGAACGAAGTTCACTTGGACAGGATAGGTGGCCTTGCAAGGATTCAGTGAGAAAGGCTGGTCCTTTCTCCTGGGAAGGGCTGTACCGTCCTGATCCACACAAGGTGTAAGATCTGATTATGGGAAGCTGCAAAGTCACATTTCCTGAAAGTCTTTGAAGCACTGCACCAAAACCACACTATCTCAGTTTCACAGGAGCTCGATGTCACTTGCCTCCTTATAAGGTCCTTGTCCCATTTTCTTCTGTTTAAACAACCCTACTTCAGAAATGAAGACTTGAAGGGACAAGAATCGTTTCCTGTCATGATTTATGCAAAAAGTATTATTTGTTTTTCCATAAATGTGACATTTGCTCTCATGTTTATCTTTTTACTCTTCTAGTCATATCCAAATAGAGTCAGTGAGGGAAGGCAGAGCTTGCTGATGGCAGATGGCAGTTTTGGAGCAGTGACCCTTGGAGGCATTCTGGATTGCAGCCAGTGGTACTCACATGGTACACCTTCCTAGCCCAAAGATAGACATGCAGGTGCCAGTGGGGTGAAGACGGGGCTTTCCCGAGCACAGAGTTTCAGCAGTAAAACAGATTCTGCGGGAGCAAAGGCTGCGGGCCAGCATCAAATAAAGCAACGGGAAGGGGCAAAAGAAAGATGCTCATAGTGAAAGATGGTATCTTCAGGATGCAATACAAACCAGAGGGCATAAGGAAGCTCATACCCTTACTCTAGCACAGGAGGCCGGCGACATCCATGTTAAGTTTCCAAAAAGTACCTTGCAAAAATCCTGAAGGGTTTTTTGTACATCTTTATTTTTATTTAATTTGTCCAGCACCTATTTTAATGACTTACACTTTTATTTTATTTAATTTTAAACTTATCACTGACAAACAAAATTGTAATGTATTTATAGCATGTGGCATCATATTTTCATGTATGTACCCTGGAATGTATATACGGAGCTTCGCAATATATCTGTTACCTCACATATGGTTTTGTTGTTGAGACATTTTCAAATTGCTCCTTAATCAATGTGCAAGACCACGATGTAAACTGTCACCATGCTGTGCAACATATTATACAGTTTATTTCTGGTGTCTGATGGTACTTTGGTGTCTTTTAATTGACATCTCTTCAGTTGCCCTACTCTCCATTTCATTCTGTTTCTGTGAGCCCAGTTTATGGTGATATTTTATTGTATTGAAAGGTGATTTTATTTGTATGTTAATAAGTAAAGTTGCCTGGGGGTCAGAGCTATTAGAGCCATAGCAGAAGCTGGCGGGTGGTGGTTCACGCCTTTAGTCCCGGCACTTGGGAGACAGAGCTAGGCGGATCTCTGTGTGTTCAAGAATACAGCCATCATGGAGACACAGGCCTTTAATCTCAATACCAACCATAGAAGACCTGGAGGTCTGTACAGACAGGCAGTGACAAGGAGGTCATGTGGTTGGATTTAAAACCAATGAGAAGGCAGAATAGAAAGTCAATAAAAAGGACAAACACGCAGGAAGTAGGTCTCTTGCAGAGAGGTAGGACAGCAGCGGCAGTGAAGGGTAAGGTTTTTAATCTCAGCTCTTAGCTATTGCTCTGACCTCTTGGCTTTTCACTCTGTATTTGGTTCTGTGTTTCTTATTTAACAAGATGGTTACATCTACACCAGTTATTTTTTAAACACTGTGAATATAGGTGAGACCATGTGGTGTTTTCTTTCCATGCCTGGACTGATTTGTTTGGTGACTTCTGTATCTACCTATTGACATTTGACTGACAATTTCCTGTTTGTGAGGATGAATGATACTCCATTGTAGAGACAGACCACACTACCTGTCTCTCCCCATCAGGGAATGGAAACCTGATTTGATTCCATGTCTTGGCTATTGTGAATAATCATGAGTCAGATGCTCAACATATTCCAGGGCAGGACTGCTGCGCCATTCGATAGTTTTAGATCTATGACCCTGGAAGAACTGTCTACTTCCATTTTTAGAGAAATATCCTAGTGCTTTCCACAATGGCTACACATTTCCCCATCCTCATCGACAGTTTCATTTGTTTGTTTGGCAGTGGAGATTGAAGCCAGGGTCTCACACGTGTTAGGCAAGTGATCTACTTCAGAGTGAAATTTCCAGCCCTTCCCTTTATGTTTATCTATTGTCTTT
Organism: Peromyscus californicus insignis; assembly: GCF_007827085.1. Taxonomy (NCBI): domain Eukaryota; kingdom Metazoa; phylum Chordata; class Mammalia; order Rodentia; family Cricetidae; genus Peromyscus; species Peromyscus californicus. The sequence goes on from NW_026294573.1 coordinate 145,060,680, forward strand.
TTTTAATAATAGTTATCCTAATAGGTGCAAAGTGATGGCTCATTGTAATTTTAATTTGTACTTCCCTGGTAATTAGCAGTGTGGTTCATTTTTTCATATACCTTCTGGCCATGTGTATGTCTTCTTTTGAGAAATGTCTGTTCAGGTCTAAATTCCCTGAATTTCAATGAACGAGGTAAAGTTAGCAGCTAAGTGATTTGTCTCATCCACTCACTCATTAATTCATTAAAAATATTGAGTGCCTGCTCTATGCCAAACACTGTCAGGAGAAATATATCCAGGGCTAAGGCAGTGTCTCTCTTTTTATGAGATTTATATTTAAAATGACAACACTGGCTCTTATTGAGCGCTTGCCTCATGCAAAGACATTTCCCTTGTCTTCTCATTTCCCCCCACAACTCTATCTAGTCCCCCATTTGTCCCACTTTCTACACAGAGAATTAGAATTCTAGAAACAGAAGTTCCTTGTCCAAGGCACAACAACAGATGCAAAACCCTTGAGTCAGAATCCCCAGTGAATCCCTACACCGTGAAGGGAGAGGGGCAGTTCCAGTGCCTGAAGCGAAGTCCTGGACCCAGGTAAGGTTAAGGAACGTCTGCCTGTGCTGCACATGTCTCACTGCCTTCATGTAGGTCCTCCTGTCAGATGGGAAGACACTGCATCATCCAAAGGGCCTTCTTATGTCCTGGTTAGTTTCTATTGTCCATCTGGGAAGAGAGAGCCTCACCTGAAGAATTGTCCAGTTCAGAATGGCTTGGGTTTGTCTTGGTTGACGACTGAGATGGAAGGGCCGATCCCACTGGGGGTGGTGCCATCCCAGGGCAGCTGGACCTGAGCCAGAGCGCCTGCTGTGGTTCCTCCTGTACTCCAGCTGTGCATTACAGCAAGCAGACCTGCCTTCAGCCTCTTGCTGAGCTCCTACCTTGACTTCTCTCAATCATGACCTATGGCCTGGAAGTGAAAACACATGAAACCTTTCCTCTTCCAAGTTGCTTTTGCTTGCAGTGTTTTATCACAGTGTCAAAAAAGTAAACCATAGAACACTTTCTCTAGGACCTGAGAATCTCTCTGTTGATAAGGATCTTTGAGGACTCAGGCTTGAAAGGCCAAGAGAAGATGAGTGAAGAGAGGAAAAACAACAACAACAAAACCCCAAATAAACAAAACAAAACAAAGCAGAGAGGAGCAATGGTGGACAAGACCTTCGAGATAAGATTTGCTACCCCCCCACACACACTATCCTGTTGCCCATTTCTGCTATTTTGTTTATTGGATGGTCAGCCAGAATTTAAATCCCAGCTCTGCAACACTTGGCTGTGTGGTCTTGGGTCTGTGGCTAACCTCTCTGAATGTCAATAACCTAATTTATAAAACACTAACAATAGAACATCTTACAATGCCATTAAGTGGATCATTTAAGAAACAGAGATAAGCACTAAGAAAGGTCTCTGGCACACAGAATTATTTAAGACTAACGCATATTGATTTTACATATAAGGCAATACTATATTATTTAAATGAGCGCAGTATACTCTATCATTTCCCGCATTTATCCTGTACTTTCTCCTTTGCCTGTCTAGCTGATCAAGCTTTGTACTTGAGTTGAGCAGGATTAGGTCTTTGGCTTAGTCTGTGCCCTAGTTGGTTGCAGTTGCTTAAACTAAAGTACTGTAGAAGAACAAAAATTGATTTCTGACAGTTCTGGAGGTCAGGAGTCCTCGATGAAGATGCCAGCAGACGTGGTTGATGGGGAAGGACTGTTTCCTGGTTTACAGATGGCTATATGACTTCATGTAATACAAAAGGTAAGGGCATAAAATCTCTTTTTATAAAGTTAGTGATCCAGTTGGTGAGGACCCCACACTCATAATATACTCACCTCCCCAAACCCTACCTCCTCCTGCATCACATCCCAAGGAGTTAAAATACCATTTGTGAGCAGATGGATAAGTCTAAGACATTTCTTAGTGAGAGAGAGCCTGCTACACCCCTAATGTCAGTCTTTGTGTGTGCTCTGCCCTGGAAAATTTGACAAAACATTCAAGGGAATATGATGGCAACAACATGCCATGTCATTGTCTCCTTAGGACAAGTGGTGCCACTTGGGAAAAGTTGGTATTTGATTAGATTTTATCTTGACATTTTTCATGGAAACCAGTCATCTCTTTAATGATTCATGTAGTGTCTGGAATTTTCTTCACATTTAGTCTTGGTTTCCTAGCATCATTGGAGATCAAAATATATAGAGATCTTATAGCATACAAATAATTTAGTAGAGGGTAAACTGCTATGTTTTTTTTTTCTCTATTGTGTGTGAAGATCAGCCCTGCTAATGTCTTTCAAAAACTATTACTAACCAAATGAAAAGTGTCTTGCTATCTGGAGCTCTGCATACAAGGAGGTTTGAACTTTAATGAAATCACATAGGAGGGATATGTATACACTTTTCTCTCTCCAATAATTGAAAAAATAATAGGAAATAATACTTTGCTAGACAAGCTAAGCGAGAGCCTGGCAATTCATATTCCAGTCGGCTAAATGAAAATGTGAAGAGAATGATTGTGGTAGCTTTAATGCGACTGTCCACTAGTTTCATGCATGTGAATACTTGGTCTCTAGTTGGTGGTACTGTTAGTGGAGGCTTAGGAGGCGTGGCCTTGCTGGAGTAAGTTCATTGTTGGGGGTGGGATTTGAGAGCTTAAGTCCTCACTCTGCTCTCAGGTTTTCTGCTCGGCTTGCTGCTTGTGCTTGAGATGTGAGCTCTTGGTTTCCTGTTCTTGCCACTATGCCTGTGGCCATGCCATAATTTCTACCCTGATGGATCCTATCTCTCTGGAAACATAGCCCACATAAACTCTTTCTTTTATAAGTTGCCTTGGTCATGGTGTTTTATCACAGCAACAGATCATTCACTATTACAGTGACAGCATCTGAACTTATTTGATTGTAAGGGATGCAGGCTAGCTATAAAGACTTATATGTATGTATTTAGTGGGATAGGAACAAGGAATTTTTCCCTCCATCATTGCTGTTAGTCATTTCCCATCAACTGTTTCCCAATCTTTAGCGAAGTCTTAGGAAGTACACTTAGATTTTTATAATGTTCTGTTACTGGGAAGTCTAGGTCAGTCTCCTCTAATTTACATACTTGATGGCAGCATCTTTACTTTCTTCCTGAGTCAGTCATCTTCCAGTCCTGCTTCTTCTCTGCCCCCCTCTGCTGTGTACTCCTCAGCCTCCAGTTGCTGAGGTCCCTTCTCCTGGAACACACCCTATTGGCTGGACACAGGGAGTGCTCAGTCCAAGGAAGCGTGTGTTCCCTCACCACGTTCTCCATTCTCTGCCTGCTGCCTGCCTGCCATCTTGCTGTCTAAGGCCAATGTCCACTCACAGAAAACGAACTCTGCCCCTTCTCTGTGCACACAGCTTTGGGTTAGTTTTATCATGGACACTCTTTTGTACATGGTCTGCTCTCTCTGTGCCCCCCCTCCCCAAAGAGTGGGAGGTGATGATTAGACCTGTGAGTCCTTGCCTGGGGAGGAAGGGGTTTGCTGACTTTCTCTCCCCACATTACTTCAGAATGGGTAAGGGATAGAAGTGACTTTGGAATGGGTAGCTGAATTGGACAATTACTTCCTAGTAAGTCACGGGGCAGGGTAACTACCTTGGAAACTGAGGGGAGGGTAACAATACCCCTTTGTCTTCACTTTTGGACCCAGCCTCCCACCTGAGGCAACAGGACCAGCCTTCTCGGTATTCCATGTTGCTGCTGCCTTGGAACATCCTCAGTCCAGAATCTCCCTGCAGACCATGCCTTAGGGCACACTGGGGCAGGAGCAGGAGACTGCTTGGGTTAGGGGGTGGAGAACAAGGGCCTGTGGCCTCTGTCCTCGGCTTGTTGAAGAGTGTGTGCCAATTGGTTTGAGGACAGCGCCTGACTGGCTCCGCACTCACTGCGCTTCATCCCACTCTTCCTGCTGGAGTGGGTCACCTTGGCAGAGGAGTCTGGTGTCATCTGTGCATAAGACACTTTGCATAATTACGCCAAAGGAAAAGGTGAATTGTCCCTGCCAGGCCCATCTGTACAGGCAGTGCTTGTACACGGCTGTTATCTGAGTCTAGGCAGGCTCCGACCCCAAACGCATTTGAGCCGGGCTCTCCTTTGGCTGTGGTGGCAGCTTTTCTGCCACCTACGTGCAAGGGAAAGAGGCCGGGACAGTTTAGAAATAAACCTTTCCCATCAGTGGCAAATCACACAACTACCCACTGCCCCTGTCCCTGTGGAGGACACGCGGGCTCCTATCCAGAACACTGCAGTGTTCAACATTTGAGGGTTGCTTTTATTTATTTATTTATTTATTTATTTATTTATTTATTTATTTATTTATTTATTTATTTATTTATTTATTTATTTATTTATTTATTTATTTATTTATTTATTTATTCATTCATTCATTCATTCATTCATTCATTTATTTATTTATTTATTTATCTATTTATCTATCTATTTATGTATGTATGTATTTATTTTTTTAATTGTGGAGCGCTGTTTTGGTTGTGAGCCTAGCCTTTAACGACTGTGGAGTGCTTTTTATGTGCAAAATTTTGTGCTAGGTGTGGAGACACATGTCCCTATTTCCAAGTGATGATGACTAGAAGCATACAGTCAGGTATTGTAATAATCCAGGGAAATCCAATCAAAATGGGCATATAATAAGTCATCCTGTGACTTTTTATGCTCTAGCCCATGTGATAATAACAACTCTTGTATGAGATCATAGAATTAGAATGTCTCCATCTTTCAGACGACAGCTGAGGCTTAGGTATGTCCTTAAATTGCCCGTGACCTACCTCACAGGAAAGTGACAGCAGCAGAGCTAGGGGTCAGCCTGGGACCTCTGATGTTGACAATGCTCTTAACCCTCATGTGATTAGCTCTTACCAGACCAGAGGACATGGGTCCCAGCAGGTAAATGGGGCATGTTCAGAGCTCACCAACCATAAAATGGCTAATTTTGGTTCTTTTTCTAGTGGACTCTTTACAAATGAGTGAGCTAAAAGGTGTTGTGGTTGTCTTTTACCCTAGGAGCAGGTGGGTATCTTCACGGGGCATCTAGTTCCAGGCCGCTGCAGAAGGACTGCTGTCACCCTAACCAAACTAAGATCAGTATGCTTCACACAAGTGTTACTACCCCACAGAGGTGCATTCAGAGGTCACTTAAAACCTGGGAGCCTAGCAGTGCTGAGACAATGTGTATATGGGTGTCTCAATGACTTGGCTGTCCTGTAAGTGATTACTGCAGAGGCTTTGGAGTAAATGTTTCAGAAGTCACAACCTAGGATGTGAGCTATACACAAAGCTGTGCAGGTGCTGGGGGTCCATTGGTGCCCCCAAAGCTGAGATGATGCCATGGTGGTGCTTAGGCCCGAAGCTCAGAGAACTTCCTCAGTCAGTCTACCAGCTGTATGGTTCTGAAATGCCTTAGTGAAAAACGGTCTCAGATGGCAAGAATTTCACATTACAGGAGACGCTCGTAATTTAGATACAGTTATCTAGCAGGGTGTGGTTATCAGCAACTACAAATACCTGAGGAAAAGGAACTTAGTGGAACACATATAGTTTTTTTTTTAACTATACAAATTCAGTCTAAGGCACTATTTTAATTCTTGAGGATCTGAGTGTGTTTCTATAGAACAATGATACATTTTGAGGATTGTGCTTTCTAGAAAGTACAGATTAAGGAAGGAGGGGAGAGTTCCCTGTTTGTACACAACATTTTCCCATACCTTCCTCAGCTTATATTCAAAGAAAAGGAGTCTTCACTTGTAAGGACATCGAAACTCACAGATTTCCGGTGATTACAATTGAAGGTCAGCATATGAATGTCTTCCTCCCTGGCACATCCCGGTCTAACAGTTAAAACTGCATGTACAAACCACTTCCTGTTGGTGGGAACATAGACTGTAAGGGTCAAGGCTTCCTGAGACTTTGCCTCTGTGGTAACTCTCCCCATCTCTAAGCTGAAAGCCTGCCGACGAAGGTGGTGAGTCATTTGGCTCCTGGTCAGATGGATGGTTCTGGCCCCATCGAGCAAGCAGGTTTCAGACCCACGAAATCAGAGCCTGGGGTTCAATTGAGACTTGCTATTACCCTCAGGATTCTTTGTGATGCTCCTGGCCTGCTTTCCAGAGTTGGTGAGGAAGCAAAGCCTGCTGGTAATGAGTTGGCTGTGCCATGGAGCCCTTCCATCCATCTTGGCTATGCTTATCTGCTGTTGAAATGAGGCAGAGTGCTGCCAGGGTGAAGAGGAGACAGAGCTGGCCAAGGGCATGGGAGAAGTAGGAAGCACTTCTCAAGCTCAACGGGGGTGAAGGAGAGTCACAAAGAGCATGCTACCAACATTTACACAGCGGCTCAGGAAGGTGACAGCTGGCAATTAGTAATGAATGTGTGCAACTCACACCCCACAGGGTCCACAGCCAAAGCTACCTACTCCAAGTTTGTCTTCAGTGACAGTAGCCCTGAGAAGGCTTTCTTCCAAAATGTGGCCTGCAGAGAGCATGCTGTCCCTACTCCACAGGTCTCTGTTTCCCCAGGCATCCCTCTGGGACTGAGAAACCTGACCCTCAAACAGCCTGGCACTGGGAGAGAAGCTGTCCAAATGCAGCAGTGACACTTCTGGGCCACCACCTTGGCCCTTTGTGAAATCCCATCTCTCCTTCCAGCCTCCACACCTGCTCTGTTCATAACAATTCCCTTGGGCCAGCCTCCAGCTGGGCTTCATTTAGGGAAACAAGAAGGGAGACAGGTGTCTCAATAGAAATGACAATAGGGTTCACTTTGTTCATTGACATCATTTTAAAAACGAAGAATGGAGGCCAAGAGTAGTGAGGTTACATGCCGAAGTCATCCAACCACTGCAGGGAATTAATGCAAACGGATGGGCCTGTTCTTAGTGTGAGGTCAGCTGAGCCAGCACCAGCATCCCACCATCCACACCTCCACAATGCTCATGGGTGAGGGAACAAAAAGTAATTTTTCAGTGAACACAACTATATTAATATAGCTTTATGAACAATTTGGCCAGATAACCCAGGGACACTTTAATTTCACCCCCAATCCATCATTCTTCATGTGCCCACTTGGAAGAGAAGACCCACAGGAAAGTAATCAGGAAGACAGGCAAGGATATTTTCAGGTAGCTGGGACTTCGTCTCAAACCTATGAGAAATCTATTAAGCTGAATTCAAGGCACAGCATGACTAGTATTTGAACAGATATTGTTCCAACTACCTAGTTCTAAACACCCAGCTAGCCACTGGCCACAGCAATAAAGTAAGCTTCAAGAAGGTCAGTGATAGTTTTGCAAGGGAGGAAATAGAAAAGGAGGTGATGGTCTGTGGAGAAGACAGTTCGGCATTCTGAGAATCTCGAAGTTGCCCTTTCTCCCCCACCAAAACTGGTAGAGGCTTCATGTAATTTCTTGAGTCTTAAATTCATAACTCAAGTCTGAGGGTACTGAAGTCTAGACAAATCAGGCAAATTCTCCTCTACTCTGACAGAGGTTTAGAACCCTGTGCGGATCCTGGCCCAGCATCCACTCTAGTGGCTGCTGGTTTGGTGGGATCCTGCATGGCCCAGAGGTCAGCAAAGATCGGTTGTTCTATTTAAGAAACTACAGTGTTGAGAGGCTGAGGCAAATGGGGGCGGGCATCCCTTTCCAGTCATCTCAACTCAGACACTCTGGGAGACTTCCTGCCATTTCTGGTCACCACAATCTCTGTCCATCTAAGAGCTGCGCTGAGGAGGAGGAGAGTCACAATAGAGTTCTGTGACAGTGGGAGCCTACCAGTCATATAACAGGCTGAACTAGCCAAACACTGTTTTAGCCAGAGAGCCTGACCTGGTCTGAGAGTATGCGGTTCTGTGTGTTCCTCCATGTCTGCTCCTCACAGGTATGGGTTACCTGGACATGTATAAAGAAATGAAACAGTGAAGAGACCATTTGAGAGTATGCTGTAAATATTTTCAGAAAGAAAGCACATGTATAATTTGAACAGTCCAAAAAAGAGTCTTCAAGCATTTCCTCTCCTCCCTTTGTTCTCTCCCTCCCTCCATCCTTTCTCTCCGTTGCCTTCCCTTCTCTGTTCTCTTTACTCCCTTTCTTTAGGTCCTTCCTTCTCTTCTGTCATAAAAGGGTGTTGTGGGGAGCAGAGAGAGTCCTGGGTCATCACGTCCTGAGTGAATGTGTTGCTGACTTGGGCACAGCCATGTCGAGGACCAAAAGCCTCAGACTCGTGGGAAAATGGCAAAGCCCTGCTTCCCCCAGCAGTGAGATGCACAAGGATGGCGAACCCTTTCTCTGGTCCATGTGTGGATGTTAAGAATGTGTGCAGAAAATGTTCACCATAGCTATCTCCCCCGACTCCCTGCCAGGTATTTACAGTCTGAAGACTGGTCCCCTGCAGAGACTGCTCCTAGGGAGATTAGATAAACCTGCCTCCTTGTTCAGTCATACGCAATATGCCTGCCTTTCTGTTCAACTGTACATAACAAACGTGCTGAGCTCCAGGGTACCAGGTTTCTCCATCAGAGACACCTGATCCCAGCTTTTATGGGTGTTTCTCTGTGCGTCTTTTGTTCATTCTCTCATCATCCTAGTTAGTTCCGTCCCTGGGGCTGTGCTGGCTGTGGCCAGGGTTCTAGCAGAAAGGAGCTTTCTGGAGCTTAGGAGAAGGCTGCTGTTGGTGTTCAGGACCAGATCTGAGCAGAGAGGAGCCTTTGGACTTGGTATTCTGTTTCACTTGGCAAGCGTACCTCCTTTTTTTCCTTGAGTAGGAGGGCTTTCACTGCTTGTCAATGCAAGTGACAGGTAGGGAGGTCAATACACATAAGCTCTCAATTCTGCTTCCAGCCAATTCAGTCTATCAACTGGTATAATACTGCCCACAATTATATCATATTGTGTGCAGTTTTTCTCGCTATTACTTGCTCTTCAAGAGCATGCTTTAAGAATATCCCATCAAGCAAAGATAACATGATTTGTTTAATCAGTCTGCTATTGAGCCATTTGGATAGTTTCTAATTTTTCATGCTGATGCCCATTTTTGTATGCACAGTCCACACCTAGCACTGTTTCTGTGTGGTTAACTCCCACATGCTGAGAGGGAAGGCTGGTTCAAAGCTACATGTGTTCTAGTGGTGTTCATACATTCTGCAGATTTCTCTTAGAAGAAGCAAACCAATCCACAGCCCTCCACCACCAGCAGACTGCATGTCCATCTACAGAATCCTCAGACATTTATCTTTCTCATTTTGATAGTAGGGGGAAAGTATCTAATTTTTGTTTCAATTTGCTGTCTTTTCCATTTATTTTTGAGATTATAATATATTTAGATCATTTCTACCTTCCTTTCCTCCCTAAAAACCCTTCCACACACCTCTCCCCGATCTATGCCAAATTCATGGCTTCTTTTTTTTCATTAATTTTTATTGCATTCATATATATGTGTGTATTTGTGTGTGTGGTGTATGAACATACATATTCCTAAATATAATCAGGTTGATCATTTGATGTTGGATAACTAGTTGGTATGCTCTTTCCTGGGGAAGATCATTTCTCCTGCACTCAACATTCCATAGTGGTCTGTAATTAATTCTTTGTGTGTAGGGTTGAGGCCTCGTGTGCTTTCCCTGTCCACTAGTCATTTTAACTTTTTAAGAACTCTTTATATATTGTAAATTAAATTTTATATTTGTTTCATTTTAGAGTCTAATTTATCTGCTCTTTAACTTTTTATGTGATCATTTTACAAAAATTCATGGTTCGCCGACCTATGGCGAAACACAACTGAAAATTTACACAACTATATGTATCATCTCTGTAGAGATATCAATATCTTTGCTGGCATCTCATATATACACAACCAGTCTTTTAAAAAGATGATTTTTTTTTCCCGATACAAAAGCTAATTTTTTAAAGTGCTTCCACTGTGCCAACTTTTATGCTAAGCTTTGACACAATATTTCATGAGACATCAATAGTGTAGAATGGCTGTACTTATTTCTCTTTGAGGAATTCCTGATACTGAGAGTGGTAGAGAATGTGTTGAGGACACAATTCATTCATGTTGCGTATTAATGCTGCTCATCCACAGTGAGCCTGAGTCTAGTTCATTTCAGAGCTGTTGTTCTTGTCTCTTGTAAAGTGGTACTTTGAATGAGAATGGCCCTAGTAGGCTCATATATTTGAACACTTGGCTCCAAACTGTTTGGAAAGGATTAAGAGGTGTGGCCTTGTTGGAGGAGGTGTGTCACTGGGAGTGGGCTTTGAGCTCTCTCTCCCCCTGACCCTCTGCCTCATGTTTGTGGATGAGATGAGAGCTCTTAGCTATGGCTCCAACATCATGCCTGCCTGCCTGTTGTCATGTTTCCCACCATGATGGTCATGGACTCTAACCTTTTAGAATCAGGAGCACTTTATAAGCTCTTGCATAAGTTACCTTGGTCATGGTGTCTCTTCACAGCAAGAGAAAAGTAACTAAGATAATGGGTCATATTCTTTTGGAGAAGAAAAATAAACTTGTTTGGATTTTGTGAATGTTATATGGGGTCTTGTCTTGCTGCTCAGAGGTTCTATCATGTTGCTCATAAGTGTTGATTTTATTTTAAAAAGAAATTAATATAATTTGATTTGGCAAATTCTCTCATGCTGGCTGTGGGTGGCTCGGGTCTGTTAAGCTAACTCACATCATCGAGGGCTGGTCAGGGGCTCAGGCAGAACTGGTGAGCCAAGTGGCTTCTGCTTCTATAGATCCCATTTTTACAGGGTTCTCTCTCACTTTCTTACAGTCCTGGTTGCTCCAGGATCCTTCATGTCTGGTTTCTCCCTGCAGAGACAGGCAGACTGTCCTACTACTGCATTAATTAGTTGTATGTTATGGCCACCTTGATAGTAGCTGTCCTTAGAATAAAGCAATTGAAGAAAATATGAAACTTCCCCATGCTAATAATAACCTGTGAGTTTTTGTTCCCTTTCAAATCTGCTGGCTATTGGTCATCTCCAAATTTGGTTAGTTGTTTTCTAGTTTATTCAGAATTTGGAGTTATCTGAGAGAGATACAATTTGTTAAATTCTTCTGATCTGTATCAGGAGGTTTTAGTTCCAAGTCCAGTGTCTTGAACTGTGATGTTCTCAAGATTTAGTTTCACTTGGTCATGGTTTTGAGTTGAATCTTTTGAAAAAAAAATCTAAATTTGGGCATTTTATCTAAGTTTATCAATTTGTTTGCATAAATTTGATACAATATATTCTGATGATATCTGTAGTGATGTTTCATTTCATATTTTTGATATTATTTGAACTTTCTCTCCCTTAGTCAGTCTTACTAAGTGATTCTCAACTACTTTAATCTCCCAGTGGACCAGTTGTGGGGTGTTGCTCTTCATTGTGTGGTTGGTTTTCTTGTTTCTTTCTTACATTATTTATTTATTTATATTAAAAATAGACTCTTCTCTCATACAATATATCCAGACTACAGTTTCCCTTCCTCCAATTCCTCCAAGATCTACACACCCACCCACTTCCCCTCTTTCCAAGATCCACTTCCCCTCTGTTACCCCTTCCAAGAGTCGTTAGCCAAACAGGACAAAACAAGATAGAGTAAGACGAGACAAAAGGCCTCATATCAAGACTGGACAAGGCAACCCAGGGAGGGGAAAGAGTCCCAAGATCATGGAAAAGAGTCAGAGACACACCCGCTCCCACTGTTACGAGTCCCACAAAACCACTAAGCCAAGAGCCGTAACATGTTCGCAGAGCAACTAATGTAGATCCAGGCTGCAATATGGAATCTAATACGTTTTTAATAAGAACCTGGAGCCGGATATTGGGGTAAATACTGAAAGATCAGAGAGACAAAGGAACAAGTCACTGCCACGTCTCACTTCACCAAGGGCTCCAGTCAAAAAGGCTTCAGCCAAAAAGGGCTTTAGTTTCTGTCTCCTCATGCCTTATAGACCTTTCTCCACCTAGCCATATCACTTCCTTCCTAGTGCTGGGATTAAAGGTGTGTGTGCTTCCCAAATACTAGCAGCAGAGGCATGAGATCTCAAGTGCTGGGATTAAAGGCATGTGATTCCCAAGTACTGGGATTAAAGGTGTGTGCTACCACTGCCTGGCTCTGTTTCTCTCCTAGACGGAATCAATCTCAGGTAATCCAGTGTGGCTTTGAACTCACAGAGATCCAGACAGATCTCTGCCTTCCCAAGTGCTAGGATTTAAAGTGTGTGCCACCGCTGCCTGGCATCTATGTTTAATCTAGTGGCATGTTCTGTTCTCTGATCTTCAGGAAAATTTTATTAGGGTGCACAGTATATCACCACACCATGCAGGCACCACGCTTGCTGCTTCAGTCTCTGAGAGACTTGTGAGTCCTGCTTAGTTGATTTAGTGGGCCATGTTCTGGTGTTCTCCATCCCCTCTGACTCTTACAAGCTTTCCTCCCCCTCTTCCAGTGGGTTCCCTGAACTCAGAGGGGAAGGACTGGATGGAAACCTCCAGTTTAGACTCTCTGCATAATGTCTGGCTGTGGTCTCTGCCCCTGCTTCCACCAACTGCCAGAGGAAGCCTCTCTGATGATGACTGGGCAAGGCACTGATCTGTGAGTACAGCAGATACAGCAGAACATCATTAGAAATCACTTTCTCTCTCTCTCTCTCTCTTTCTCTCTCTCTCTCTCTCTCTCTCTCTCTCTCTCTCTCTCTCTCTCTCTCTCTCTCTCTCTCTCTCTCTCTCTTGCCAGTCGTATTTGGTTCTACGTTAGGTCTCTGGGCTACCCATTCTCTGGTTTTGTGACATCCAGGCAGTGTAGGGCATGGACTCCCTCTTGTGGCATGGTCCTCAAGTTAAACCAAACATTGGCCACCATTGCCCCAGAACATCTTGCAGGTAGGACAGATTGCAGTTTGAGGTTTTGTGACTGTGTTGCTGTCCAGGTTTTTGTTTCTGCCAAAGAGACTAGAACAAGGGGGTGAAGAGTCCATGTAGACACCAGCTCAAGCTCTCTGTGTTCATTGAGCTGTATGGATGTTGTCCTCCACAATGGGGCCTGGCTATCATTTTTTAGAGAGTAGTCGTCTGTCCTAGCATCAGCCTGGCATGTTTGGGACTCTCTTGGCCAACAGCTCAGTTGAATACAACCCAGTCCCACCACTGGAAGCTTTGCATCTGTGGTCTCTTAGAGTCTGCAATATATCTGTCCAGGGTCTTCTGGCTTTTAGAGTCTCCATTGAGAAGTCAGGTATAATTCTAATAGGTCTGCCTTTAAATGTTACTTGGTTTGTTTCCTTTGCAGCTTCTAATATTCTTTTTTTATTCTGTATGTTTAGTGTTTTGATTATTGTGTGGCACAGGGACTTTCTTTTCTGCTTCTATCTATTTGGTGTTCTGTATGCTTCTTTAAGAATCTCCTTTAAGTTAGGAAAATTATCGTCTATAATTTTCTTTGAAAATATTTTCTGGGTCTTTGGGCTGGGATTCTTCTCTTTCCTCTATTCCTATTATTCTTAGATTTGATCTTTTCATAGTGGTCCAGATTTCCTGGATATTATGTGTCAGGTATACTTTAGATTTAACATTTTCTTTGACTGATGTAGCCATTTCTTCTATTGTATCTTCAATGTCTCAGATTCTCTCTTCCTTCTCTTATATTCTGTTGGTGATGCTTGCCTCTGTAGTTCTTCTTTGCATTCCTAAATTTTTCATTTCCCAAAATCTCTCATTTTGTCTTTTATTGCTTTTATGTTCATTTTCAGGTCTTGAGCAGTTCTAATTTTTTCCTTCAACTATGTTTGTTTTTTCTTGGCTTCCAATTGTTTGCTGTGGGATGTTCTGAATGGCAAATGTGTTGCTCTGATTGGTCAATAAATAAAACACTGATTGGCCATTGGCTAGGCAGGAAGTATAGGCGGGACAAGGAGGAGAATAAAGCTGGCAAGTGGAAGGCTGAGTCAGAGAGACACTGCCAGCCGCCTCGATGAGAAACAGCATGTGAAGATGCCGGTAAGCCACAAGCCACGTGGCAAGGTATAGATTTATAGAAATGGATTAATTTAAGCAGTAAGAACTGTTAGCAAGAAGCCTGCCATGGCCATACAGTTTGTAAGCAATATAAGTCTCTGTGTTTGCTTGGTTGGGTCTGAATGGCTGTGGGACTGGCAGGTGAGAGAGATTTGCCCTGACTGTGGGCCAGGCAGGAAAACTCTACCTACAATTGTTTGTTTGTGTTTTCCTGGACTTCTACAAGGCATTTAGTAATTTCCTCTTTTAGAACCTCTATATCTCCATTCAGACTATTTAAGGTCCTTTTCTTGTGCTTTAGCTATGTTGGAATATTCATGGCCTGATGTGGTAGTATAGCTGGGACCTAGTAGAGACATACTGCCCTGGCTGTTATTGATTGTATTCTTATGCTGGTTTCTTGAGTGGATGTTTTGTTCTTTGGTTTCTGTTTCCTTTCTGGATTTTCAGAGAGTGTGTTGGCTGTGTGTTGCCTGTTTACTGGCCTACTCTGCTGTTTACAGGGAATGCTTGCTGTTGTTGGAGGCTGGGAAAATGTGAGGCCAGGAGATGGTCTGTTGCAGCACTATGGGTGATCCTGAGAACTGGGTCGAGGGGAACAGAGAGAGTGGAAAAGGTCTCTAGGCAGCCTACCTGATCATCTGTCAGGAATGGTCTGTGTTTGAGCAGAGGGTGTCTGCCAGAGTTGGAGGCTGGGACACAGTGATGAGGCAGAGAGCGAAGGCTGGGTGGGTAATGGTCTGAGGGATTCACAAGAGGCATAGAGGCCGGGAAATGGGGCCCTACAGCTGGTGTTCTGTTGCGGCACCAGGAGCACTAGGGGTGGGTGTCCCTGACCCTGAGAATTGGATCTGGGGGGTTAATAGAGAGCATGCTTCTGTCTTTTTTCGTTGTTAACTCCTTCTGTTACTTTCCTTGAGTTTAGTTTGTAGTTATTCCTCTAGCTTCTAGAAATGAATACTTGACTCATCCATTTTAAGAACCTTCCTAATATGGTTTGTACTTACTATTTGTAATCCTCATAAATATAAGCTGATCAAAAGGTGTTTGTGTCTTTGAAATCAATACTTGTCATGCTTTTGTGTTCATTTGTGGACATGTACAACATAGTAAAAGATTATATTCCTTAGTTGGAACATTCCTGTAGTGGGTAGCTGTTCTAGCTATGACCTTGAAGCATTACCCCTAGTGAGGCAGCAGGTAACTGCTACACCTGCTTATGACCTTGAAGTACAAGTAAGGATAAAATGATCAAGATATATTGTATGAAAAAATTAAAAAGAAAAAAGAGAAAGGAAAAAGTCCCAGTTCTAAAAATAAAACCCCAAACATCAGAAGAATGGAGAGCAATCCCACTGAATCCCGCCCTCACCTTAGCGCCTGTGGCCTGCCTGTCACTGTCTTGTCTCCAAGAATGGCCGGAAGGAGTAATGAAGAGGAAGCAAAGATGAAGAGTGAGCCACAAGGAAGACTCAGGAGGTTGGCTGCCTAGCATGCCATTCTAAAGCAAAGTCCAACTCAAAAAGCCTCCTGCAAAGGAGGAGAGAGGGTACCCGAAGGGAAGAGGAGAACCCGAGTGCTGGAGAGGATGGGCAGACCAGGCACAGACAGCAGAAGGGGCTGTGGGTGCTTGCGCAAAGAATTTTGTTATCTAAACTTCTGGTGACAACACAGTTTGAAATATAATTTTCATAAAGTTCTATAAAATACATAATTTTACCTTACTCTCCCCTCCTATTTAGTTACTTTTTGACAATTTCACACATGCATGCATTGAATTTTGGGCACTTCACACAATGCCCCCTTCTGCTCTGAACTTTAATGTCCCCCATTTTTTGACACACCGAGTTTAATTGTTGCTTGTGTGAGTATAAGTTGGAAGCTATTTATCAGAATCTGGACTACTTATCAGTGACTACATCACTGGAGAAAATGACTCACCCTCCTCAGCAGTCATTAGCAGCATCACCTGGATGACACACAAGGATTTCACTCATAAATACACTGCACAAACTCTGCACAAGAGTAGACCTGGTCATCACTTCATCATACATGGAGGAGGTGCTCATGAGTCTCCACCCTTCACTGCAGAACCATGCGGGGAGGAAATCCTCTGTTATCAGCACACAGAAGATTTCACAGTTTGTAGGGAGGGACAAGTGTCAATAGCAGACTATCTCCATGGCCAGACTGATGTGGAGAACAAATTTCCCTGCCAGTTATGAGAGACTTCTTGTCTCTCAGGAGGAGGGATTCCTGGACATTGGTGCATAAAAGCTACCTTTCTACAAATGCTGTATGGTGTGGGGAAAATTCAAATTTATTTTTATAATTTTTTCTTACTCCACCATCAGTATGGATTTAATTTACCCTTAAAACCAAAGACCTGCTGATATCTGAGTCTTTAAAGTTGGTCTTTCAGGATGCCAGATGATTGGGATTGGGCCCTGACATCATTGATTTTTTTCTTAAGATCAAAATACATTATGTATATGTATGAAAATATTATGATGAAACCCAATGCTATATGAACACCATCCATGCTAACAAAACCCACAAAAAGATCATGGGTCTTCATAGTCATAATCCTGCTATTTTGATTTCAGATCCCAAAAGTAAAAAAAGCTTGTAAAAGCTGTTAAACAACACGGTCAATGTAAGATGCCAATCTCTATTCTAAACTGTCCCTGCTTAGAGAATCAAAAGAAGATTTCATTAGATTTTACAGCAGCTTTCCAATTTTTATGGTTCATACAAGAGAGAGTTTGAATGTTGTACCCTGTTAATGATTGCCTTTCTAGGGCCTACCGAAGTGTCTTGATGTGAGAATATCTTTAATAAAGCTGGATGCAATTTGGCTTAGGAAAAATAACCCCAAATTGGCCTTACTCTAAAAAGTGGTATACTTTTCAAATCTAAATGCCATCGTTGGTTTAACAATATGTTACCCAGCTTTCTTTCACATACATTATATATTATTGTTTTGGGAAAAGATTAGCTAACATATTTTCATTTTTTAAACATATAGCAAAATTTATCACTAAATCCATTTTTGAGTATGAAGCTTAGTGACATTTATTACATTCCCACTGTTGTGCAACTGAGCTGTCATCATTCTCTAGAACCTTCCACCATTCAAAATGACCCTGTGACACATGGACTCTCTCTAGCTCCTAACAACAAGGTCCATTCTACTTTCCTTTTTGAGGGTCTCACCATGTAGCTCTGGCTGACCTGGAACTCATTTCGTAGACCAAGCTGGCCTTGAACTCACAGAGATCCACCTGCCTCTGCCTCCTGAGTGCTGGGATCCAGTCTATTTTCTATCTCTGTGAATTTGCCTACTAGGCACTTTACACACATGAAGGCATACGATGTATTAAAACACTATTTAAAAGCTAGCTTACATGGGGAAGACTCAAATGGTATGAACCATCATAGGTAGCTCGATTCTGATCAGTGCTATGAATTGTGGTTCTAATGTGTTCTGCTGATTAGATTTGAGAGGTGGTTTTAGCGAAGGAGGCAATTTTAGAAAATTTCAAATCAAATAAATCACCACAGCTTCTCATGCCACACAGAGCTTCTAAGTGGATTAAAGAAAGCAAGCTTCACCACCAGGCCTACTTATCTACTTACACACTGCTGTTATTGATTTCCTAATTGGAAATGTAAGTTTCTAAGTCCTGCAGGGTTTGACATTGTGTGGCTATGGGGTGGTGGTCCTGATGCAGAGGAGGTAACTTCCTTGCTGTTCAGCATTATTTTTCTTCCATGAACCATCACCAAAATGCTTTTGATTGATCATAACACAGGCATTCCAAACTGACTAAAACTGATTACAGCTGCACTATTTGATTTAAACTAAACCCACGTCATGGGGATAACTCCAACAAATGCATTAGCAGCGTCACTTTCATTTATTGTCACTGTGCTAATTGAGTGGATAGACATTTCCTTTGCAGCAAACAAATATTGATAAAACATCTCTTGCAGTTCTGCCACCCATTAAATTGATGGTAGGCAGTCTTCAAGGCCTATAAATGTGATATTTATTCCACAAAGTCCCTCAGTTAAGATCTTAACTTCTAAGATTTTATGAGCTTTAAATATGTCTTAACTTCAGGCCATAAATACTTATATTACATGTGGTTTGTATATTCTTGAAAGGGTGGTAAAATCATTTAGAAGCTTTTGAGTAATCCAGCTTCAGAAATGGAAAGTTTCCTGCCTAATGGCAAAGTTGGGGATGGTTTGCCTGCACTACTTTCGGGCACAGGCTGCAAAACCATCAAGGTTTCTACCCATGTCCCAAGATCATTGGGAACTGAGTGTTTTCCATCAAGTTAAAGGGAAGAGAACTGGGTGACTTAAAGAGAGAAAGAGGAGGAGGAAGAAAAGGAAGAGAAAACAATCCTGAGGCCAGTGAGGCAAATGGATAATCTAGGCTCCAATGTTAGGGTCAAAAAATCAACATGTCTGCTTAGACCTGCAGCTGAGAAGGCAAACACAGCAATACGCCACACACTGCTCACTTCCTAGTTACTGGATGCATTTTATTACGTTATCCATTTCTTCATCAGCAGAGCCTGACTTTGCATTGCTGTTTACTGCATAGCTGTTTGTGGCTGTCAGCATTAATGGTGACAATGATCATGGCAACAAGTCGCCATGAAAGTCAGGAAAAGAAGACAGGTCAATACAAAAGGGAGAGCAGAGGAAGGGCACGGGAGGAGTGAGAACAGACTTCAGCAAGAAGAGGGCTCACCCCTTCCCAACCCTGTCTTCTCCAGCTGTATTTCAGCTCAAGCCTTTTATTTTTTAAGTTGGGAATTCAGCTCACCTTAATTTCAAAAGCCTTAATTCACAGTGAACTTAATAGGGAATATGAAGTAAGATTTTTAAAAATTTTTGATAAGCCAAGTGCATAGAAATGCTTAGGGAGTCAAGATAATAGCTTTCAACAGGCTACTTCCTGTTTCCAAAGCACTGAGTGCATTCCATTTTAAGATTACAGGGGATCCCATTTGTAGACATGATAAAGCTCACCCTAAACCTTGCATCACTTCATACAACTGAGCAAGAGTGTGTGAACCAGACCACTTTGAGTCAAGTTTGAGCCAGAACGCAATAAAGGCAGTATAGGGAGGAAGGGACCAGGAGACGAGGCATTCCAGTGCCAGGGGAGTCAGCCCCTGTGACCCAGTCGTACACCTCAGCCCCTGTGCAGGCAGTTGTTATTTCTTTCTTTCATTGTCCAGGATGGTTGGACATCTGAACTGCTTATTGTCTTTGGTAAGCAAATTCAAAAGCACCTATGAGTTTCTGTGTAGAAAAGGAGATGTGGGTGAATTTCTGTAATATTAAGACAATTTGACGAGTGAATTGACCACATGACTAGTGTTCTTGGTCCTGTAAGAACTTACTCAACAAAACAGGATGTGTTGTGTGGGGGGAAGGTAAGGTCTAACTGTAATTTCATTTTATACATTCCAAGTACAATATAGAACGTAATGCATAGGGGGATGGAGGAGCCTTTTCTCGAACTCAGTGGTCTCTTAGGCATAAATTTAAAATCTCCTATGTCTGCAAAATGGCATGTAAAGATTTATAAGGAAGGCCTAGCAAGAAAGTCACACTAAACTGCCACAGTCTTCTAGTCACAGTATGTGGTATAAAGCACTCATAAAGGGGTTCAGTACACTGTGTCTGCTGAAACACCACAGCATGTCATTAGCAAATGGCTTTAGACTGTGCACTTTAGAAAGGACACACAATTCAAACATGTTGGCACATGCCTATAACCCCAATACCTGGGAGGCTGAGACAGGAGGATGGCTGTGAGTTCAGGGATAGACTGAATATATATCATAAGATGGAGACCAGTATGAACTGTATAGTGAGATCCTGCCCCAAAAAAGAAAGGGGGAGGGGGCAGGGAAGGAGGGAGGGAGGAAGAGAGAGGGTGCTGGAAAGTAGAGAGTTATCTTGGATAGCTAGGGAACGAGGCTGCCCATCTGGAAAGACAGGTGGCCAGTGCCGCCGCCCCTTCCTATCATTCTTCACAGGGTACTACTTTACAGCAACAGCAGCCTCATGGTGCACTCCCTGTAAGTTACCTCAGCCTATCAATAGACGTTCAGAAAACACAGCCTTCCAGGCAACTCCTAAACATGATGAGAGTTCTGTACAGGTAGGAATATCATCTGGCAGTGATGTAATTAAGTTCAATGCAGTTACCATATGTAGCTTTGTGGCATTTGGTTCAAAGGGTACAATTTAAAAAAAAATCAAAGGTCTAGATTTTTGTCATTTATTTTCAGTACTGGGGATAGGACCCAGAGATGCACACCTGTGCCATGGGCTCTCCCACTGAGCCAAATTCCTGTCCATCTGAGACCTGGCCTGTGCTGTGTGCTTTCCCACTGAGCCAGTCATTTTCTCTGTAACAGGTCCACCCAAGACCTGCTGTAGAGTGGTGCTCATGTGCCCTGCACAGACAGAGGTTCCAAGACTCAGCACCATGACATCATCATGGCATTCAGTCAAGCCTAGCTTCACCTTGAGAATGGATGCATTTGGCTCTGGATTACCGAGTGCTGGGATTAAGTCTGTGTGTGTTCAAGGTGAACAGCTGGTGCTGAGCGGGATCGTGCCTGTGCATCAGGCTGCCTGGCTACAGCTGTTGGCATAGTACTGTGTGGAGGTGTGCCCCGTCCCAACTCTTCTGGCTGGAGGATAGCGTTTGCTGTGCCAGCCTGGATCTCCTCCTTGCCCATTTCCATGACCCAGCTGTTGCACAAACAGCCCTCCTCTTTCACACAGATGGTCCCTTTGCCTAGAACGTGTGAGCCTTCATTCAGACTTCTCCCATTTGCTTTCAATTTCAATGTCACCTCTTTCTCTGTCCTCTTTCCTGTTGAAAGTACAGTCCCTTCTTGGTGTCCTTCATTGTATTTACATGCTGTGTTTTATTGATGTAAATATCATTCTTCTTATTCCAATCCTTTTATAAACAAAAGTATTGATGGCCAAAGACTTAATGGAGGTGCTGGAGCCTGTTCAACTTCATTAATAATGATAACTTCATACATCTACCTGTTAAATGGTGGAGTAAATACAGTCCATAGAAAGAAGCAGAGCCTTTTGCTCTCTCTCCCTTTTTCTGTGTCTTTAGCAGAGCTTGCCATGGTGTCCCCTTTTTCCCACACACGCACAGAGCAAGAGCAAGCATTTTCATTCCTCTCCTCTCTGTCCTTCCGAGGATTCGTCCTTCTCTCTCTTACTCCTAGTCAAGCTATTGCTAAGGATGCTGCACTGAGACTGCAGATTTCAGGACTCCTCCCTTCATTCACAAGAGGATGCAAGAAGATGGGCCCTTCCTGCCCAGGGCAGACATACTGACCCAGGGCCCAAGTCCTGTGTTGGATTACTGAATTACTTATCTGTTGTGGAATAATACTTTAACTAGGCAAAGATGTGTTACATTTGTTTATGCTGTATTTGTTCAGCTATGTAAAGATGTGTTGCTTTGTCTGCCCAAGGCACATGATTGGTCTAATAAAAAGCTGAATGGCCAACAGCTAGGCAATAGAGGGACAGGCAGGGCTGGTGGGCAGACAGAATAAGTAGTAGGAGGAATCTATGCTGGTGAGAAGAGAGGAGAGATCGAGGGAGAAAGAGAGGGAGACGCCTGGGTCCAGCCAGTCAGGAGCTGCCAGGCAGCCAGACATGGAGTAGGAGATAGAGAAGGAAAGAAAGGTAAAAAGCCATGAGGCAAAATGTAGATGAAGAGAAACAGGTTAAATTAAAGTATAAGAGCTAGTGGGACAAGCATAAGATAAGGCTGAGCATTCATAATACTAAGTCTCTGTGTCATGATTTGGGAGCTGGTTGGTGGACCAAATAAAGCCTGCTACATTTTTTCTTCTTCTAGTCTTCGTTATTCCAATTACTTATAACAACTCAGGTATACAGTTGTGGTTTTAAAAACTGTTGATTAGTTTTGCCTGACTTTTGAGCTTGGTTTTATATTCGCATAGGAAAGTGAGTGTGTTTCATGCATTGAGAATTTGTGTTTTTGCAGAGTGGCTCCCAGAACAAGTGTGAGAAAGTTGCCCAGTTCCTGTCTGACTCCTTTTATGGGCTCTTAAATATAATCCATGTAGTCTTGGCATTAAATATCGTCAACCCACAGGCCATTGGGCAGGCAGAAGAGATGAAGTGAAGCGCTTGCATTTCCACCCTTGTCCTTTGGTAAAGTGAGTGCGAGTGTCAAGCATGGCTCGGGAGCACACTGGGCTGCTGAGTGGGTACAGTGCCACAGACAGGGCAAGGAACATGGTCTCCCAAGATGCAGCTGGCATCTCACCCCTTCTCATCACACCCAGTCTTAAGCTGGGCATTTAGTGTCGCAGAGCATAACCTCTCATCAGTAAAAGGTTTCCGTCAGCGTCTTGCTTACTTCATGTGTGGTTATAAAGGTCAAACAAATGAAAGCACCCGGTAAGGTGTAGTACGGCCCCTCATCTTTCAAAGAGTCTGGGGCTCCAAAATAAGCAGATACCTCAAGTGGAGATGGTGGTAATTATCAGAAAAATTGAGAGTAAGGTTTTCTATATATTCTGCAATGAGAAAATGTGCTGGAACAGCTGCTACTGCACTCCTGTGCTTTAGGGATTTTTCTCCAACAGTATGAAAACGATCTGTTATGGTTAGAGTTTAACTGTGCCAAAGGACCACGTGGTGGAGGTTTGGTCACTGATTAGCCACACTATTGGAAGAGGGTAGAACTCTTAGGAAGTGGGGCCTAGCAGAAGGAAGGTGGGAGAATTGACCTTGAAAGTGGTGTTGGACACCAGCTCCTTCCTCTCTCCTTTTGTTTCTTGTCTACTACTAGAAAAACAGACTTCATTTAATATGCTTCCAAGATGCTCTGCCCTATCACAGACCCAGAGCCACATGCAAATGACCTCAAACCCATGAAGCCACCAGGCAAAGTGAACCTTTCTTTAAGTTAGTTTATTTTAGACATCTTGATGTGGTTTGAAAGAAAATGGCCCCCAATGGGAATGATACTATTAGGAGCTGTGGCTTCGTTGGAGTAGGTATACCCTTGTAGGAGAATGTGTGTCAGTATGAGGGTGGGCTTTGAGGTCTCCTATGCTCAAGCCGTGCCCTGTGTCACAGTTCACTTCCTGTTGCTTGCAGATCAAGATGTATTAACTCTCAGTTCCCTCTCCAGAACCATGCTGCCATGTCCCACCGTGATGATAATGAACTGAACCTCTGAAACTGTAAGCCATAACTAAATGTATTGCTTTATAAGAGTTGCCATAGTCATGATGTCTCTTCACAGCAATGGAAACCCTAAGACAGAAGCTGGGGTATTGCTGTGATAGACCTGACCATGCTTTTGTTTGAAGAAATATGGACCTTGGACTGTGGATTAGAAAAGCAGTTGAACACTTTAAGTGCTGCTTAATGAGCCATGCTAGTGGAAGCATGGAAGGCAGTGGTGCCGGGTGTGATTTGGTGAATTGTGGAGGCCTTGCTCAGGACTTTCCGGAGGAGAAGAATATTGATATGTGATCTAGAGATCTTTTTTGTGATATTTTGATGAAGAATGTGGTTGCTTTTTTTCCCTTTTCCAAAGAATCTACCTGAGGTTAAAGTGAAGAGTTTTGGATTTCCATTGTCAGAGGAAATCTCAAAATAGCCTAGTATAGACTCTGTTGTGTGACTACTACTGTTCATGTTTACAAAGATTTATAATGAAAAGGGGCAAGCTGAGCAAGGAAAAATACAAAATGTATAATCTGAGGAGAAAAAGAGCACCAGGAAGTGGAATGGAACTAAGGTCCTGTGTTCAAGAAGACAGACAGATTAAGAAATGGAGTAAAGGGAGTAGTGACCTTAGGACTATATCCTACCCAGTTAAGTTTCCAACTTGTGAAAAAAAAAATTAAAGAAAACTTAAGAGCCAGGTGTGGTGGTGCATGCCTTTAATTCCAGAACTTGGAAGGCAGAGGCTGGTTGATTTCTGAATTTGAGGCCAGCCTGGTTTACAGAGCAAGTTCCAGGACAGCCAAACTTAGGCAGTGAAGGAAACCATTGAAAGAAAGCTGGTGAAGAGGTAATTAAATGAGAGGCTTTGTTCCAGCCTCATCAAGCAGCAGAACTTGGCAAATTTGGCCATGAAACTGGAGTTAAGGCTATAATAAAAGGGTTATGGAATTTGCCTTTGCTATTAAGAAAAGCTACTGAGGCCAGGCATGTGTCAGGGGTGTCCCTGGATGAAGGTCTAGAGAGGCCATTGTATGAAGCTATGAAGATGAAGCCTGGATTGCCTTGGAGACCCCAAGACATTGGAGATACCAGAGCTGTGGGATATCTGCCAAGGAAAGCTGCTCACAGGGAGTGGAACCAGAGAAAGAAGTATGTTGCAGTCAACAAAGTTGAAATTGGAAGAGTATTTTGACATCAGACTTGAAGATACAGAGTTTAGAGTTTGCCCAGCTATTTTTCAGTCTTGCTTGGGTCCAGTATTTACTCACTATGCTCCCTTCCCTACATTTTGGAGTGGTAATGTAGATTCTCTGACATTAGATATTGGAAATATGTAATCTTCTTTTTGATTTTGACTTTACAGGGGATTACAGTTAAGAGATTGCATGAATCTCAGAAGAGACTTTGAACTTTAGACTTTTAAATAAGTCTATAGAGACAGATATAGACTATGGAGACTTTTGAAGTGGGACTGAATTTTTGCATTGTTATATGGCTACTAACCTTTGGGGACCAGAGACTGGAATGTGGAAGTTTTAAAGAAAATGCCCCCCCAAAGGGAGTGGCACTATTAGGAGGTGTGGCTCTTTTGGAGTGTGTGTGGCCTTATAGAAGGAAGTGTGTCTCTGTGGGGGGTGGACTTTGAGGTCTCCTTTGCTCAAGCAGCACTCAGTAAGACAGTTTTCTTCCTGCTGCCTGCAGATCAAGATGTAGAACTCTCAGCTCCTTCTCCAATACCATGTCTGCCTGCATGCTTCCATGTCCTACCATGATGATAATGGATTAAATCTCTGAAACTGTAAGCCATCCAATTTAATTGTTTTCCTTTATAAGATTTGCCCTGGTCATGGTATCTCTCCACAGCAATAGAAACCCTAACTAAGATACATCTTATCACAGAAATGGAAAACCAACTCACACAGGAGTGCTCAGAACATACAACCTCATACTGCTGTCAGGAAATGTAGGGCTGGAGGCTGAAGGCAGGCAGTATTTCTGCTGAGCCATAGAGTGCCCAAGGTATATTCCTCATCTCTTCCTTCCTAGGTGATCTCATTTGGTCACATACTGTTTAATGTTATCCACATACCAAAGATGCTCTAAATTAGTTTCAAGTTAAGACTTTCCCTGAGCTCCAGAAGATTCAAATTGACCTGTCAACATCATCATTTGGATGTTTTCTGGGCATTAGAAAATTAATACAGCCATCCTGAACTGTCACATTCAAATGCACCTTCTCCCACCCTGTTTTAACAAATAATGCTACCATTCACCCCATGTTTTAGGTCCACATTTTAATAACCATCTATGGAGGACTTGGAACTTGGGTAGTTATTTATTCTCTCTGTTTTAGAGAGAGAGAGAGAGAGAGAGAGAGAGAGAGAGAGAGAGAGAGAGAGAGAGAGAGAGAGAACGAGCAATATATATATGTGTGTGTGTGTATGTATATACATATGTGTGTGTGTGTGTGTGTGTGTGTGTGTGTGTGTGTGTGTGTGTGTGTGTGTGTATGTGTGTGTCCATCAGCATGGGATTTTGTGAAGATTACATGTGATCTCTGCAAAACAGTGCCTGGCACATTGAAGATCCTCAAAAGGGTTCCGTGATGGCACACGTATTTCCTTGTGTCTCAGCTGTATTTTGATAACATTATTGTTAGTTTTTATTAGGTATTTTTCTTGTAGTTGTGATTAAAGACACGGCAAGAAGCTACTCAAAACAGAACTGGAGCAGAGGTGTATGCTGCTGGGATTCCTTGCATTTCAGAAGAGCAGGATGCAGAGGACAGGAAGTGGGTTCAGAATATAAAACATTAAAACCCTCCTCTACTTATCCACTTCTTCCAGACAGATTCTACTTCCTACAGGTCCCACAATTGCCCCAAACAGCTTACCAGCAGGGGACCAAGTGCTCAGACAGGAGCCTGTGAGGGGTATCATATCCAAAGGTCACACTGAATTTGATTACTTCTTATTGTTCTAATACCATGGCTCCAGTTCAGATGTTTTTAGTCTTTAGTCAGTTCATGGGCACTTTCTAATTCATTTCTTGTCGTATCTTTCCCTGACTATAGAACAGCCGGAATCCAGTTCCTCACAATGCTTATGCCTTCCTTTCCATCCTCCTTGCTGCTCTCTGTGTTATTCAGCATGGTCTCACCTGCCATGCTGCTACTCAGTTATTTCTCAGCTCACATGTGGTCTCCTCCAAGAGATTTCTGGTGTCTTATGTCTACTAGTCACGTCCCATCTCTGTATTCATATCAACTTGTTTTATTCTTAGCACATAATAGAGTTTGAAGCGGCTATATTATGAACAGGTCTTGGGATTCCAGCTCCTCTCTCTCCATGGAATTTCCGAGTCTGTTTTGTGGCTGTGGCCTGACAATCTTGGGCTTCACCTGTTGTGTAACCCTTTAAAATGGAGAAAGTTATGATTTCCCATCTTCTGTGCTCTGGGAAACAGGCTAACAAAGAACATCCCTTCCTAAGGGACTTAGAGAAGACCCATATCCCACTCTTCGTTTGCCTCATAGATAATTAGATGAACTGCCCATTGATCATCCATCCCTTGTCAGTCAGAGCACACAGTCGGTTAACTAAGCTTGTGGGCATTCTTTCTTTTGCCACTAAACTTGGCTCAGCTGAAGACAGCCCATGTGTGAATTTGCTCTCACTAGGGTAAAACATCTGAACTGCTATGGGATTAGCCATTTTCTCATTTTGTTTCTTCACATTGGGCTCTCTTAAGCCTTTTTGCTGCTCCCTATCTAGGAAAAGCACCCCCCCACGTATTTCTTTTGGTGTATATGAATGTTATGGTCACAGTGTTCCCTTTATTTCATCAGCACATCGTACTCTAGTGCAATCATCCCTTTACCTTCTTTCAATAATCCTTCATGCCAAACATCTCTTTAATAAATATGAATTTAATTTAATTAGATAGTTTGGGTGCATTGTGTACTCTTTTGTTCCTGTGATAAAATAGGATGACAACTTATAGAAGAGTTTATTTGAGCTTCTGGTTCCAGGATCCATCTTGTTGTGGGAGTGTGGCAGCAAGCAGGATGGCAGGTATGTGGCAGCAGAAAGCTGAGACCTCACACCTTGAACGGCAATCGCCAATCAGAGAGAACAAACCGGAAGTAGGAGAGGCTTTCAATCTCAAAGACAGTCCCCAGTGACATGCTTCCTCCAGCAAAGCTGTGGAACCTAAACTTGCCTGTGCACGAACTGGAGAACAGTGTTCAAACACCTCAGACTATGGGGAATATTTCTCATTCAAACCACTACATGTGGAGTTTAAACAATATGTGGCACATGATGGTTTCCTAATGGATATTTGCTATGTAGGAAAAGTAGATTGATAGGTGAGATTCTAGCCAAATACTGTAGCTTGTGCCTTGTACCTGGTGAATCCCAATACTGATTGCTTGACTTTCCACCATTGTGGCTTTCACAAAAACACAGTTTCACTTTGAGCTGATTCTAGGGAGCAAAGGTAGAAAACAGTGGGAAATAGTCATTCTGCTCAGAATAGGTTGCTTAGGTAAGAATGGAGTAAATCCATTAGTGCATTTCATTTACATTCACCGACAGGGCAAAGAAACATGTTCTGACCCTCTGGAGCTTTATTTCCTATGTTATCACACAATCCTTCATAGCATACTCAGTGAAAGGGGTGAAAAGGGCATGAGAGGTGTGCCTTCATATCTAGAAGATGCCAAGTACCCATGCAATCAAAGGTCTTTAGTAAAGGAAATGGAAAATCCATTATGTAAGCAGGATTTATCATTAAAAATGTTTATATAAAATTGTATTATATTCCTGGCTGTATTTAAGTTAAAACCAAGAGAAACAACAAAACATAATAACCATAACACCCCTTGATCTCTGAACACATCTCTATAATCATCTACTATATTTAGGTGTTTTTTTTTTTTTTTTTTTTGGTTTAGATAACATAAAGATCCCTGTTGATCATGGAGCATAAAAGTGACTATTATTTTAAAAGATATGTTGATATGTCTCTCATGTAGCTCAACTTGTTATGTATCAGAAGAGATTTTGACCTTCAGTTCCTCCTGCCTCCAGCCTGAGTGCTGGGATTATAGATTTGCACCACCACACCCTGACGATGTGATGCACTGTGTGTGCTGGGCAAGCACTCTACCAACTGGGCCACATCCCCAGCCCTAGATAAGGATGATTTTATGGGAAAAAAGTATCTTTAGCCTTGAAAGACAAACAACTCATATTTTTCATATACTGTTTAAACAACTGATTAACAATAAAACCAAACAACTTTCCATCCAAGTTTAGTTTTTTTCTCTTCTTACGACTAAGCATCCCTGCCAACTGTAAATAAATTAAAAGATAATTTTGAATGAGGTACATAGCTAATTTAGGTTTATTACCTTCTTATATGTATAACAAATATGAGCTTTCACAGTTAGTTTCATTATGTTTCAAGACCCATAAAATGTGCTCCAATTTATTGTAACTATATTGTCATTTTAAGTTAATTTACATAGGAAAATTCTGCTCACTGCTATTAAGGAATCCGTCTCAGGGCTGAGCATGAAAAGGCCATTAATTAGCTCTTTATTGATGGATTGGTCAGGGGAAGAGACTGCCATTCACAGGCCTGGGTGATTATTTAACGTGATGGAAAGTCTTGATGGCAGTTGCTTGAGGTCTGAGTGGCCATTTTAAATAAGCAAATATTAGATATGGTTAATTATTCTGGCCATAGCTCTTAGAAATAGCATTCAGAAATGCTTTAAATGTTTTGACAGATGGCAGGGCCTCCCCACTCATTTTCTGATCAATGACATTGTGCCCAGCCCTATGTAAGCACCTAAGGGGTGAATAAAGATGGTGGAAGTTGCCTCTTCTCAACTCTCCTTTAGGAAACCTGCTCTATTTTGTCATTGTCTGCTTAGATTAGATTAAATGTCCTTTGGCTCTATTTTTCCTACATTGTTACTACATGTGCTCACTTATTCCAGCTGAAATTAGCTCTATTTCCCCAAGCCTAAATCTCCTTGATAGTTATTGATAATGCCATTTCGCTACGAGATGAATCACTTAACCAATGACATACTTAATTCTTGAAACTCTCTTGTCTTTTTTTTTTTTCTCTACTCTCCTATTGCAACCGAACTCTGATGTACTTTATGTACCTGGATGTCTTTATACATTTAACAAATTCGAGATGTTTCATCAAAGCAGAGAAATTGCTACTTTTCTTTTTCATTATGTTGCAATTGATTTTCAAGCCCCAAGAATTTATCTCCATTTTGGGGATGCATCATAACAAAGAATGTACTTAATCACTCATTAATTTTAATTTTGGGTGAATAAAAACACATATCTTTTGCCCAGATGAAGTTTTTTTGAAATATAGTACCATTTTTTAAAATTGATTAACTTCAACAGTCTCTTACACCTTCATAATTAATATCACGCTTTCTGTTTCTCCAAGTATAAATAGGCCTGTCAGACCACGTCAGCCTGCCATCATTGAGTGATGCATAAAGAGTGCCACAGAAGAAGTGATATATGGTTTGGTTCTGGGTGATGCAGTGAATTAATGAAGTTTTCAAAGGTGCCTAGTATGCAATCAGAGGATACCAAGAGAGTTCAGCCAAAGAAATAAGAACTCTAAAATTATTAGAACTGGAGTTCTAACCTCATCTAACCCAGAGATCACAAGTAGAAGGCAAGCCTCCAGGCCTGGTCTGGTTTACAGGCAGCTTGCTCTCCAGTTTTGATTTTGGGCTTCTTTAGGAAAAGCAATTGATCTCCAGTTTACTATGCTCCACCATGACCACATGCACATAATTACCTCATTTGCCTAGAGCCTACAGGCATTTTGAATCTAAGACTTTGTTAACAGATTGGGGAACAAGGAGATGATGACTTCAAAGTAACTGATTGGCAATAGGAGTTTCAGCTTGCATGTTGAATGCTCTTTGACCCTCAGAGCTGACTTCTGCATATGCTAGAAGGCATTTCACATAGCCTGATTTTACATTCTGAGGCCTTTCCACCTTGTGTGCAGTTAAATTCATCAGGTAGTTTAGAATCAGAATGAACTAGAAACCTGGGCCATTAATATATCATTGATACTACAAAAGCATTTTTGAAGAACAGCCAACAAAAAATGCATCCATTCTTCTCATTCCAAGGTAGACTCACATGACCAAACTGAGGTGGAAGCTATTTCTTGAGTCTTGTGTCCAATCTCTATGGGCTGGTGTATTGTTCATTTGGGCAATAATGGTGAAGTCAACAATTACCAATTAAATTTGGCCTTTCTTCCTATAATACTAAAATCACAACTCCCAAATAGATCTCTGTAAGGCATTTGCTTTTAAAGTGACATCAGTTGCTCAAAAGAACATTGCACCAAATTTAAAGAAGTAAGACCCTTGTAGCATTAGGGAAATTATTTTTCTTAGTCACTGTGTTACTCATACATGATTCCCTTATGTCAGTGTAACCTCTATTTTAAAAGATTGTTTGGGGAATGGGGAGAGTGTTCACTTGGTAGTGTTGCCTTACAAGCCTGCACCTGAGCACCGTGCCCACCAGACATGTAAAATATCTCTGAGTTGTAGTGTGCTCTGATAATCCCAGCTCTGGGGACGTAGAGACAAGAAGATTGCTGGGGTCTCACTGGCCAGGCAAGCTAGCTTAATTGTGAATTCCAGGCTAATGAGAGAACCAGCCTCAGCAGCGCAGGTGATGTTCCTGAGGACGACTCTTAAGGATACTCTTGAGCTTCTGTGCACGCAGGCATGCAGGCAGGCACACACACTCATCTCCCCCAGACATGTTCGGCATCCCCCCCCCAGCACACACACAGGAACACACACACACACACACACACACACACACACACACACACACACACACTCGTGCAAAAACTAAAAAGATCACTTTCTTTGGCATAAGAAGCTGCAGCATTTCTTGACCTATGCTGCCGTTAATGTGGCCAATCAGAAGCCATCCTCCATCCTGCAAGACTGAAAGGAAACAAAGAGAAGCTTGCATTGGGAACTACTGGATTCCTTGAACCTTCTGATTCAGAGGTGAGCACCATTAGGAAAACGATGCTTCTGTGGTTTCAGATTTGGACCACACCATTAACCTTCAGCAGGGAAGGTGACCACAGGATGAAGGGCAAAGTGCAGACTGCTAATTAGAAATGCTCTCCCATTATTCTTGACCTTAACAGGTGGCATCACTATGCTTCACATTAGCTTACACTCCATTTTCAGTCTCTCCTCTTCCCTTATTTCTTCGCCACTGTACAATCGATGAACTTAGAATTTGTCTCTTTTCATTATCCTGTTTTCTCTTCTACAAGGTGGTCCTAAGGAGTCCCAGCAGGAGATGCCTATGAGTTAGAAAGATTGCCCAAGGAAAGCTTGTATTTATACACTGTAAGGTTGTGCTTCTGGCAGTATTCTCTTACTTGTTTTGACATTTTCATTAAGCTAGACTCCTAGCTTTTAAACCTCCTCTGCACACGAGGACTTTTTTTCACACCTGTAGTAAG